>NW_028321165.1:0-102410 GCF_062004578.1 Staurois parvus
GAAAGGATGGAAAGGAAGGAAGGGATGAATTACGAATGAAAGGGGGGGGGAGAAGGAGGGTAAAGATGGAAGTGAAGGAAAGGAAGAAAAGAATGTAAGGAAGGAAAGAATTAAAAGAAAGGAAGTAAGGAAGGGGTGGGAGGGAAGAAAGAAAAGTTGGATTGGATTGGATTGTACTATCCTTAGTATATGATAGGAAAGGGAGGAATTGAGAATAGGAAAGAAGGAAGAAAGGGAGGAAGTTATGAAGGATGGAAATAAATAAGGAAGGAAGAAAAGAATGAAGGAAGAATGAGGAGGGAGGATAGGAACAAAGTAAAGAAAAAAAGGGAGGGGAGGAAGTGAAGGAAGGAAGAAGGCAGCAAGGAAAAAGGAAAAGAAAGGAAAGTGAAAAGAGGGGAAAGAAGCGGGAAGGAAAACAAGGAAGGAAGGAATGGATCGGAGGAAATGAAGGAAGAAATGAGGGAGGGAAGAAGAAAGGAAGGGAAAGGATGGAAGGGAGATAAGAAGGCAAGGGAAGAATGCAAGGAAAAGGAGATGGGGAGTGGGGAGAAGGTAGGAAAGAAGGGAGAAAGAAAGGTAGGGATGGAAAGGAAGGAAAAGAACACGGGAAGGAAAGGGAGGGAAGGTCAGGATGGAAAGAATGAAAGGAAGGGAAGGAAGGAAAGAAGGAAGGGGAGGGAGGGAGGGAGGGAGGGAGGGAAGAAAGAGAGGAAGGGAAGGTAGAATATGATGGGAAAGGGAGGAATAGGAGAAAAGAAGGAAGAAGGGGAAGGAATGAGAGAAAGGAAGGAAGGAAGGAAGTGGAGGGGAGTGAATGAGGGAAGGGGAGGGAATGGAGAGAGGAAAGGAGAAAGGAAGGAAAGAAGTAATGAAGGGATGGAATTAATGAAGGAAGGAATGGAAAGAAAGGAAAGGAAGGGGGGGAATGAAGGAGAGAGGAAGGAGGAAGGAAAGGAAGCAAGGAAGCAAGGAAGGGAAGGGAGGGAAAGAAGGGAAGGAAGGAAGGAAGGGAAGGAGGAAAGAAATGAATGGAAGGAAAGAATAAAATGGAAGGAAAGAAGGAAGGAAGGAAGGAAGGAAGGAAGGAAGGAAGGAAGGAAGGAAGGAAGGAAGGAAGTGGAGGGGAGTGAAGGAGGGAAGGGAAAGAAGGAAGGTAGAGAAGTAGGGAATGCATGAAGGAGAGAAGGGGAGGGAATGGATGGAGGAAAAGAGGAAGGAAGGAGGGAAAGGAAAGAAGGAAGGTAGAGAAGTAGGGAATGCATGAAGGAGAGAAGGGGAGGGAATGGATGGAGAAAGAGGAAGGAAGGACGGAAGGAAAGAAGGAAAAAGGGAAGGGGAGGGAAGGAAGGAAGGAAGGAAGGAAGGAAGGGGGAAGGAAGGAAGGAAAAAATGGAAGGAAAGGAAAAAAAAAAAAGGAAGGAGGAAGGAAGGAAGGAAGGAAGGAAGGAAGAACATGAAAGGAAGGAAAGGAGGGAAGGGATGAAGGCACAAAGGAAGGAAGGGGCTGGAGAGCAGGAGGTAAGGAAAGAAATAAGGAAGGGTAGGATGGATAGAAAGGAAGGAAGGAAGTAGCAATAGGGTTTGCAAAAAATGTAAGGCTGGAGATAGAAGAGAGAGAGGTAGATCCTGAGGGGAGATTTTTGTTTCTGAAGGGTAGACTACAAGAGCAGGAATGTACAATTGTGAATATCTATTGCCCAAATAAAAGACCAGAAGCTTATCTGAAGGGAGTCTTGAGAAAACTGATGGCCTTTAAGAAGGGACACTTGATAGTGGCAGGGGATTTGAATTTTTGTATGGACCCACAAATGGATATGACCTCTTCTGTGCAGCGAGAGGGAAGTAGAGCTCTGAGTATCCTGATACATGAGTGTCAACTGGTGGATATTTGGAGAGTGATTCATGGAAAAGAGAGAGACTATACCTTCTTCTCCAAAGCACACGAGATGTATTCCAGATTGGACTATATATTGGTAGATCATCAACTTATAGAAATGGTGGATAAAGCAGAAATAGAGGCGATGTCCCTTTCAGATCATGCCCCTGTTACACTGAAAGTGAGCTGGGGAAGACGATCGACAGGTGGGATAGGTTGGAAGTTGAACGAGGCTCTTCTCCTGGATCAGGAGGTGGATCAGAAAATTAGAGAAGAGATCGAAAGATTTTTTCAGGAGAATGAGACAGGGGAGGTGTCGGTGGCTACAGTGTGGGAGTCCCATAAGGCCTATATAAGAGGTATATTGATTGCGTCCGGGGCAAAAAAGAAAAGGGAAAGAAGAGAAAAACTTACTGGGCTGCTAAAAGAAATATTTTATTTGGAGCAGATACATAAAAGTAAAAGATCAGAAGAGATAAGACAGAAGGTAATAAAAAAGAAAGAAGAACTAGAGCTACTGATGGAGGAGGAGAAGAGAAGAGTTTTTAACAAAGTTGCAAGTGAGAGGTATAGATGGGGAGATAGACCAGGAAAATATTTAATGAGAGCCTTGAGGGAAAAGAAAAATAGGAACTATATAGAGAAAATAAATAACCCCAAGGGGGAAATGGTTTATTCTACTAAAGAGATCATTAAGGTATTTAAAGAATACTATAGTAAGCTGTATAATATCGCCTCCCAAGATCCAGTAAATATAAGCGGAAATGAGAGAAGTGAGAAAAGAAGGGAATATTTCAAAAACGCAGGACTACCGAAGCTAAGTGAAGATCAACTGAATTCCCTTGATTTGGAAATTACGCAGGAGGAAATAATAAGAGCATTAAAAAGTATTATGACGGGGAAAAGCCCAGGCCCAGATGGTTACACAGTGAGGTACTATAAAAAATACAGTGACCTGTTAATACCCAAATTGGAGAAATATATGAATGCCCTGGGAGGAGAGAT
Organism: Staurois parvus; assembly: GCF_062004578.1. Taxonomy (NCBI): domain Eukaryota; kingdom Metazoa; phylum Chordata; class Amphibia; order Anura; family Ranidae; genus Staurois; species Staurois parvus. Next base: position 2,885 of record NW_028321165.1, read on the forward strand.
GGAGATGAGACGGGAATCTTTACAGGCCCATGTGGTGCTGATACAAAAGGAAGGGAAGGATGTTTCTCAGTGCTCTAGTTATAGACCGATATCACTTTTGAACATAGACACTAAGCTATACGCAAAGGTCCTAGCAACTAGGCTAAAAGATTTTATGCCAGAATGGATCCAGGGGGATCAGGTAGGATTTGTTCCAGGTAGGGAGGGTAGAGATAATGGGCTGAGAACTCTGTTGCTTATCCAGAAGGCTAGGAAGGGGAAACCCCGGTAGTGGTGCTCTCGATCGATGCTGAAAAGGCATTCGATAGAGAAGATTGGGGCTTTATGATGGATACTCTGGAGACTCTGGGAATGGGAGTAAGAATGAGAGAGTGGAAAGGAAAGTTGTATAGAGAGCCCTCAGCGGTTATCATGGTTAATGGAGAGAGGTCGGAACCTACTGGGATGTCAAATGGAACTAGACAGGGATGTCCACTGTCCCCATTGTTGTATGTATTGGAGTTGGAACCTTTATTGGCAACTATTAGGAAGAATATAAATATAAAAGGAGTGCAGATAGGAGGAGTTGAACATAAAGTGGCTGCCTTTGCGGATGACCTGTTGTTCTATGTGGGAAATCCTAGGATAACACTACCAAATCTAATGAACAGCTTAAAAGGATTATGGGGAGCTATCAAACTTGAAAATCAATCCAACAAAAACTGAGATCCTAAATGTAAACCTTCCAAATAGTGAAAAAGAAAAAATACAGAAAGAATTCCCTTTTATATGGAAAAATAGAGAGATAAAGTATTTGGGGGTTAAACTTTCTGCTTCATATACGAACCTGTATAAATTAAACTATATCCCACTCTTAAATGAGATCAAGGAAGAACTAAGGAGATTGGGAGGAGGTAATCCATCGTTGATAGGCCGTATAAACTTGATAAAAATGATAATTGTACCAAAAATCCTATATAAATTCCAGATGATTCCAGTCAAAATCCCGGAGGTTTTTTTTAAAGTAATAAAAAGGATGTTAACAAAATACATATGGAAAAATAAAAAACCTAGAATATCATATGACCTGTTAAGTAGAAAAAAGGAGAAGGGAGGACTGGGAGTGCCAGACATCAAGAGGTATTATAGAGCAGCAGTTCTAGCGAGAATTTATGATTGGACACATAATTCAGAGGGGAAAAGGTGGGTTAAGATTGAGAATGAATGAAGCGGAGTTACCTTGAGTAAAATTATATGGGCACCAGCACAATATAGAGGGTTAAAAGATACCACAAGTGTTTTTACATTAAACGTTTTAAAGGTTTGGGATAAATTGCATAAACTTATGAAATGGGATTTTAATTCACAATTAATATCACTGAGGAACACGGATTATTTTCCTCCAGGTAAGGAGAAGAACACAGGAAAATGGTTTAAAAAAGAGGATATCCAATTAAGAGATATCATGGAAGGACAGGAATTGAGAACACTTAAAGATTTGAAAAAAGATAAAAGGGAACTCTTCATTAAAATAGATGAGTGGAGATATCACCAATTAAAACACTTTGTCAGAAACCTTCCAAAACCGTTGAGATCGAGAAAGGATTGGAATCTGTTTGAGAGGTTGTTGGAAACACGAGGTGATGGGAGGCGGGGCACGGCAAAAGTTTATAAGATTATCACTGAGTTAGACACATACACAAAGCCAATGTATATAGTAAAATGGGAAAGAGATTTGGGAATAGAGATAGATGAAGACAAACAAAGGAAAATATATAGACTAATACACGAGAACATAAGTATGAGAGAGGTGGAGGTAAATTATAAGTGTTTAACGAGATGGCACATTACACCGAATGTTGAGTATAAGATATGTGGGGAAAATACACTAGAGTGCTGGAAGGGATGTGGAAAGATAGGCACGCTATATCATATATGGTGGGAGTGCCCGAAGATCCAAGGTTTCTGGGAGATAATGGTTCAACTAATTGAGAATATCTTTGGGATAAAAATAGGACTGGACCCAGAAGTGTGTCTACTACATAGTACAGAGCTATCAGTAAATAAATACAAGGACTCGGGTATATCGGGTACTATCTGAATGCGGCGAAGGGTCTGATACCTAGGCTCTGGCATAGACCAGAGGTGCCGAAGATAGAGGATTGGGTGGAGAGAACGAATCAGATATGCAGGATGGAGAAATTGTATTATATGCAAGAAGATAAAATGGGGCTATTCTCTAAGAAGTGGAGAAAATGGGAAGAATTTATGGTGAAATATATGAAGTAGCAGTGTGAGAGAGATGGAAGTATTCATATTTTCTATATTCTAGTTGGGAAAAGAGGAAATAGAACAATGCAGAGTGCGTGGGTTTATATGGGGGGAGGGAGGTTTTATTTAGGGAGGAGGGGTAATTAGATAGGGGGGGGGGGTAATGGGAAAAAAGATAGTAAGAAATGCAATTAATGATTTGGAAATGGTTTTTGTATGAGAATAATGATGAAATATGTATTATATATGGGAAATAAATAAATATTTAAATTTAAAAAAAAAAAGAAAGGTAGGAAGGGAAGGGGAGAGAAGGGAAGTAGGGAATGCAGAAAGGAAAGAAGGGGAGAAATTGATGCAAACGGAAGGAAGAAGAAGGGGAAGAAGGAAAGGAAAAGAAAAATAGAATAAAAGGAAGGGAGGGGAAGGGGAGGGATAAAGGGACAGAAAGAAGGTGGGAAGGAAAGAAGGAAGGCAGGAAGCGCAGTAAGGAAAGAAAAGTAGGGAGGGAAGGAAGAAATGAGGGGAAGTGTAAAAAAGGGAATGGAAAGGAAGGAAGGAAGGAAGGAAGGAAGGAAGAAAGAAGGAAAGGAGGGAGGGATATAAGGAAGAAATGGAGGAGAAAAAGGGGGAAGAAGGGAAAAAAACAAAGAAAGAAAGGATAGGAAATGAAGGAAGGATGGAAAGGAAAAAAGAAAGGAAAGAAAGGTAGAAGGGAGATAGGATAGAAAAGAAAAGGACAAAAATAGGGAAGGAAGAAAAAACAGGAAAGAAAGATAGGGAGTGAGGAAGGAAGGATAGAAAAAGAAGGATGGAAGGGAAGGAATGGAAGGAAAGAAAGGGAAGGAAGGAAGGGAAGGAGGGAAGAAAGGAAGGAAAGGAAGGAGGGAAAAAAGGGAAAGAGAGAAGGGAGGAAGGAAGGAAAAAAGGAAGGAAGGAAGGAAGGAAGGAGAGGGGAGGGAAGGGATAGAAGGAAGGAATGTAGAAGGAAGGGAAGTATGGAATGAATGAAAGAGAGGAGGGGAGGGAATGGAGAGAGGAAAGGAGAAAGGAAGAAAATAAGTAATGAAGAAGAAAGAGAAGGGGATGGATGGAATGAATGAAGGAAGGAAGGAAAGAAAGAAGAAAGGAAGGAAGGGAAAAAATGAAGGAGAAAGGAAAGAGGAAGGAAAGGAAGCAAGGAAGAGAGAGAAAGAAGGAAGGAAGGAAGGAAGGAAGGAAGGAAGGAAGGAAGGAAGGAAGGAAGGAAGGAAAGAAGGAAGAAAGGAAAGAAGGAAGGAAGGAAGGAAGGAAGGAAGGAAGGAAGGAAAAGAAAGGAATGGAAAGAAGAAATTAAAGGACAGAAAGAATAATAGAAGGAAAGGAAAGGAAAGGAAAGGAAAGGAGAGAAGGAAGGGTTGGAGAGCAGGATGAAAGGAAGGAAGATAAGAAAGGGAAGGAAGGAAAGAAAGTAAGGGAGGGAAGCGGAGGGAAAGGAAGAATGGAAGACAGAATGGGTATTAAAGGAAGTAAAGAGAAAGTAGGAGAAAAGGGAGAAGGAAAATAAAGGGAAGGAATTGAAAGGAAAAAAAAGGAAAGGAAAGGAAAAGAAAGGAAGGGATAGAAGGAAGGAAGGAAAGAAGGAAGGCATGGAATACAGGCAGGAAAGAAGGAAGGAAGGGACAGGAAAGAAAGGGTAGGGAAGAGAAGGGAAGGGGAGGGACAGAGGGAAGGAAGGAAGGAAGGAAGGAAGGAAGGAAGGAAGGAAGGAAGGAAGGAAGGAAGGAAGGAAGGAAAGGTGTGGAGGAAAGGAAGCAAGGAATGAGGGAGGGAAAAAAAGCATAGAAGGGTAAGGATGGAAAGGAAGGTAGGGATGAGAAAGAATAGAAGGAAATGGTGATGGAGAGGGGGGAAGGAAGGAAAGTAGAGAGGAAAGATTGTAGGGATGGAAGCGAAAGAAAGGAAGAAAAGAAAGTAAGGAAGGAACAAATTAAAGGAAGAAAAGGGAATGAAGGAAGTGAAAAGATGGTAAAAAAAGAAAAGATAAAAAGATAGGATAAGATAGGAAAGAATGAAGAAAGGGAAGGAAGGAAGGATTGAAAGAAAAAAGGAAGGAAAAAAGGAGAGAAGGTAAGAAGGAAGGGGAGTGAAGGGGGAATATGAAAGAAGGAAAAGAAAGGCATGGAAGGTATGAAGAAGTGAAGGGGAGGGAAGGGAGGTATGAAAGATGGAATGAGGGAATAAAATGAAAGGAAGGGAAGGAAGGAGAGATGGGAAGAAGGAAAGAAGGAAGAAAGGAAGGAAGGAAGGAAAGAAGGAAGGAATTAAGGAAGGAAGAAAGGATTGGAAGTGATTGGAGGGGAGTTAAGGAAGAGAGGGAACGAACGAAGGGAAAGGAAAGAAAGGAAGGAATGGAGGGAGGGAAGCCGGAAAGAAAGCAGGGAAAGAGGAAAGGAGAGGATGGAAGGAATCAGGGAGGGAAGAAGGTTGGAAGGGAATGATGGGATGAATGACGAATAAAAGAAAATGGAGATGGAGAGCGGGGGGGATGAAGGAGGTTAGAGATGGAAGTGAAGGAAAGGAAGAAAAGAAGGTTAGGAAGGTTAGGATAGGAAAGAAGGAAGGAAAGAAGAAAATATATGAAGAAAATAAATGAAGGGAGGGAAGGAAGTCAGGAAGGGAGGAGAGGAAGAGAAGGGAAGAGGAAATCAGGATGGGAGGAAAAGAAGGAAAGAATGAGGGAGAGGGAAGAAGAAATTCAGGGAAAATATGAAATGGAGATAACGGAAGGGATGAAGGAAGAATGAAGAATGTTTATATCAGAATTTTAATGTACTGATTTTTAGTGTAGTGATCTTCGGTCTTGTCCCCACAAAAAAATAAGAGCAGTCTGCAAACCACTTGTCCTCAACCAAAATAAGAGCATTCTGCAAACCAGTGAATTTTCCAACCGAAAGCTTTCAGTAAATCAATTCAAATATTTTAACACCAGTGTGCGTTGCTCACTGGTTCAAACATAATAAATCCAATCTGAAATCATTGGCACAGCAAGTAAGTCAATTCCAAATGAGCCATGTCATATTCTTTAAAAAGCTATGCAAGTGTCAAGCTTAAAAGTGTCTAGATCATTTATCTGCCTTTCTTAAATCCATTACTCTCTCATCTGCCAAAGGCATTTTACATAATTTCCTACACTATCTGCTTTTTTTTATTTTTCAGCATTTTCTTGCCACCGCTTTGTAAGAAAAACCGCTTCGGCTGTGCTGTGATTTTCTGTGTTTTAGAATCTGCTGTTTTTGTGCCCTGCTCAGATGGAATTTCTTCTCCAGCATAGCGAGACCAGAACAAGGGATTGTACTCCCAACTGAGTGGCATTGGTCTTTTTCAAACGTTTCATTGACTCTGGATTTTTGTACTTGTCTGAATTTGCTATATTGTGTTTAAGCATTCGACTTTATGTGATGCAAGTTAAGCTGTTCCAAAGCCCGCTCATGATCGGTAAAGCATCTTCATCTATGAACCTTTGTGGGACTCTTCCTAAATCACCGTGAGCTTCTTGATTCCAAAGTGTGTGAAGAAACAAAGGTCTTCCTAGAAAGAGGTGGAATCATACACATAAGGAGTTTCATCGTGAGCTACCATATCTAGCATCTCTTTCAGCACGGTGTTTGGTGAAAACAAATATGACAACCAAACTGAAGGCTTCACAATGCCGCGCAATAGATGTAGAAGCAAAGTAATTTTATTTTCTGCCCTCGAAATGAAAAAATGCCAGATTTAACTGATTCACTTAGCTTGGTATCAACATCCAGACGGATTATCAAAGTTTCAGTAAGATCTACACGTTCAAATTCTAGCAGCATCTTGGAAAGAGTGGCTGTGAAAACCAAGGTTAGGCTATTTTCTGGAATGCGGGCTAGGAACTCCTGCAGCTGCTCAGCAAAAGTTTGTCTGCTTCATCATAAACGACATACTCCACACTGCGTAACTTCAGATTCCTGTTGTGCTTCAATGATTATATCAGAATTTTAATGTAGTGCAGGTAACTGATCTACTATCTTGTCCTCAACCAAAATAAGAGCATTCTGCAAACCAGTGAATTTTCCAAACGAAAGCTTTCAGTTAATCAATTCAAATATTTTAACACCAGTGTGCTTTGCTCACTGGTTCAAACATAATAAATCCAATCTGAAATCATTGGCACAGCAATTAATTCAATTCCAAATGAGCCATGTCATATTCTTTATAAAGCTATGCAAGTGTCAAGCTTAAAAGTGTCAAGATCATTTATCTGCCTTTCTTAAATCCATTACACTCTCATCTGCCAAAGGCAGTTTACATAATTTCCTACACTATCTGCTTTATTTTATTTTTTAGCATTTTCTTGCCACCGCTCTGTAAGAAAAACCGCTTCGCCTGTGCTGTGATTTTCTGTGTTTTAGAATCTGCTGTTTTTGTGCTCTGCTCAGAAGGAATTTCTTCTCCAGCATAGCGAGACCAGAACAAGGGATTGTACTCCCAACTGAGTGGCATTGGTCTTTTTCAAACGTTTCATAGACTCTGAAGCTTTGTACTTGTCTGAATTTGCTATATTGTGTTTAAGCATTCTACTTTATGTGATGCAGGTTAAGCTGTTCCAAAGCCCGCTCATGATCGGTAAAGCATCTTCATCTATCAATCTTTGTGGGACTCGTCCTAAATCACCATTTTCTTCTTGATTCCAAAGTGTGGAAGTTTGTTTCTAGAAAGAGGTGGAGATCATACACATAAGGTGTTTCATCGTGAGCTACCATATCTAGCATCCCTTTCAGCACGGTGTTTGGTGGACACAAATATGACAACAAATCTGAAGGCTTCACAATGCCGCGCAATAGATGTAGAAGCAAAGTAATGTTATTTTCTGCCCTCGCATGAAAAAATGCCAATATTATCTGATTCACTTAGCTTTGTATCAACATCCAGACAGATTATCTAAGTTTCAGTAACATCTACACGTTCAAATTCTAGCAGCATCTTGGAAAGAGTGGCTGTGAAAACCATGGTTAGGCTATTTTCTGGAATGCGGGCTAGGAACTCCTGCAGCTGTTCAGCAAAAGTTTGTCTGCTAAATCATAAACGACATACTCCACAGTGCGTAACTTCAGATTCCTGTTGTGCATCAATGATTATATCAAAATTTTAATGTAGTGCAGGTAACTGATCTTCTATTTTGTCCTCAACCAAAATAAGAGCATTCTGCAAACCAGTGAATTTTCCAACCGAAAGCTTTAGGTAAATCAATTCAAATATTTTAACACCAGTGTGCGTTGCTCACTGGTTCAAACATAATAAATCCAATCTGAAACCATTGGCACAGCAAGTAAGTCAATTCCAAATGAGCCATGTCATATTCTTTAAACAGCTCTGCAAGTGTTAAGCTTGAAAGTGTCAAGATCATTTATCTTCCTATCTTAAATCCATTACTCTCTGCTCTGCCAAAGGCAGTTTACCCCATTTCCTACACTATCTGCTTTATTTTATTTTTCAGCATTTTCTTGCCACAGCTTTGTAAGAAAAAACGCTTCGGCTGTGCTGTGATTTTCTGTGTTTTAGAATCTGCTGTTTTTGTGCTCTGCTCAGATGGAATTTCTTCTCCAGCATAGCGAGAACAGAACAAGGGATTGTACTCCCAACTGAGTGGCATTGGTCTTTTTCAAACGTTTCATTGACTCTGGAGCTTTGTACTTGTCTGAATTTGCTGTATTGTGTTTAAGCATTCTATTTTATGTGATGCAGGTTAAGCTATTCCAAAGAACGCTCATGATCGGTAAAGCATCTTCATCTATCAATCTTTGTGGGACTCGTCCTAAATCACCATGCGCTTCTTGATTTAAAAGTGTGGAAGTTTGTTTCTAGAAAGAGGTGGAGATCATACACATAAGGTGTTTCATCGTGAGCTACCATATCTAGCATCCCTTTCAGCACGGTGTTTGGTGGGCACAAATATGACAACAAATCTGAAGGCTTCACAATGCCGCGCAATAGATGTAGAAGCAAAGCACTTTTATTTTCTGCCCTCGCATGAAAAAATGCCAATATTATCTGATTCACTTAGCCTTGTATCAACATCCAGACAGATTATCTAAGTTTCAGTAACATCTACACGTTCAAATTCTAGCAGCATCTTGGAAAGAGTGGCTGTGAAAACCATGGTTAGGCTATTTTCTGGAATGCGGGCTAGGAACTCCTGCAGCTGCTCAGCAAAAGTTTGTCTGTTAAATCATAAACGACATACTCCACAGTGCGTAACTTCAGATTCCTGTTGTGCATCAATGATTATATCAGAATTTTAATGTAGTGCAGGTAACTGATCTTCTATCTTGTCCTCAACCAAAATAAGAGCATTCTGCAAACCAGTGAATTTTCCAACCGAAAGCTTTAGGTAAATCAATTCAAATATTTTAACACCATTGTGCGTTGCTCACTGGTTCAAACATAATAAATCCAATCAGAAATCATTGGCACAGCAAGTAATTCAATTCCAAATGAGCCATGTTATATTCTTTATAAAGCTATGCAAGTGTCAAGCTTAAAAGTGTCAAGATCATTTATCTGCCTTTCTTAAATCCATTACACTCTCATCTGCCAAAGGTAGTTTACATAATTTCCTACACTATCTGCTTTATTTTATTTTTCAGCATTTTCTTGCCACCGTTTTGTAAGAAAAACCGCTTCGGCTGTGCTGTTATTTTCTGTGTTTTAGATTCTGCTGCTTTTGTGCTCTGCTCAGAAGGAATTTCTTCTCCAGCATAGCGAGACCAGAACAAGGGATTGTACTCCCAACTGAGTGGCATTGGTCTTTTTCAAACGTTTCATAGAATCTGGAGCTTTGTACTTGTCTGAATTTGCTATATTGTGTTTAAGCATTCTACTTTATGTGATGCAGGTTAAGCTGTTCCAAAGCCCGCTCATGATCGGTAAAGCATCTTCATCTATCAATCTTTGTGGGACTCGTCCTAAATCACCATGCGCTTCTTGATTCCAAAGTGTGGAAGTTTGTTTCTAGAAAGAGGTGGAGATCATACACATAAGGAGTTTCATCGTGAGCTACCATATCTAGCATCCCTTTCAGCACGGTGTTTGGTGGACACAAATATGACAACAAATCTGAAGGCTTCACAATGCCGCGCAATAGATGTTGAAGCAAAGCACTTTTATTTTCTGCCCTCGCATGAAAAAATGCCAATATTATCTGATTCACTTAGCTTTGTATCAACATCCAGACAGATTATCTAAGTTTCAGTAACCTCTACACGTTCAAATTCTAGCAGCATCTTGGAAAGAGTGGCTGTGAAAACCAAGGTTAGGCTATTTTCTGGAATGCGGGTTAGGAACTCCTGCAGCTGCTCAGCAAAAGTTTGTCTGCTAAATCATAAACGACATACTCCACAGTGCGTAACTTCAGATTCCTGTTGTGCATCAATGATTATATCAGAATTTTAATGTAGTGCAGGTAATTGATCTTCTATCTTGTCCTCAACCAAAATAAGAGCATTCTGCAAATCCAGTGAATTTTCCAACCGAAAGCTTTCAGTAAATCATTTTTTCACACCAGTGTTCGTTGCTCAATTCCAAAAGAGCCATGTCATGTTCTCTAAACAACACTGGAAGTGTCAAGCTTGAAAGTGTCAAGATCATTCATCTGTGCTCTGATTTTCTGTGTTTGAGAAGCTGCTGCCTTCGTGCTCTGCTCAAAGTGAAATTTCTTCTTCAGCATGGCGAGACCAGAACAAGGGATGTACTCCCAACTGATGTAATTGCGATGCAGGTTCTGCTGTTCTAAAGCCCGCTCATGATCTTTGATCGATAGAGCATCTTCATCTATCAATCTTTGTTGGACTCCATCACCATGCGCTTCATGATTCGAAAGTGTGGGAAGACACAAGGGTCTTACTAGAAAGAGGTGGAGATCATACACATAAGGTTCTTCATCATGATCTACCATATCTAGCATCTCTTTCACCACCGGTGTTTGGTGGACACAAACATGCTTCACAATGCCGCGCAATAGATGTAGAAGCAAAACAGTTTTACATGAAAAAATGTAAGCTTTAACTGATTCATTTATCTTTGTATCAACATCCAGACGGATTCGCACATGTTCACTACACGTTCAAATTCTAGCAGTATCTCGTAAAGAGTGGCTGAGAAGATTAGGCTATTTTCTGGAATGTGGGCTAGGATCTCCTGCAGCTGCTCATCAAAAACGACATAATCCACGCTGCGTAACTTCACATTAAGGTCCGTGCATCAGACGGCCATGTGTAACAATGATTATATCAGCATTTTAATTTAGTGCAAGAACCTGATCTTGCACCTTGTCCTCGCCCAAAATAAGAGCAGTCTGCAAACCAGTAAACTGCTCACTGGTTCAATCCATTCCAATCTGCTCCATCATACTAGACTGTCGACTTCGTGAGCGGCAGAAGGCTAAGAGTAGCTAAAGTGTAGCAGCTGTTTTTGGAGAAGGAAAGTGTAAATGAAAAATTACAAAAGTCTTTGCACAGCAAATAGAAATTCCTGACTTCCTTCTGCCCTTTTTCTTTCCTTCCTTCCATCCTTTTTTCCTTCTTCTCCTTACTTCATTTACGCTCTTCCTTCCATTCCCTTCCATTCCCTTTCCTACACTTCCCCTACCTTCTTTTCCTTCCTTCGCTCCCTAAATTTCTATCCTCCTTCCTTCCTCCCCCATTTTCCTTCCTTCCTTCATTCCTTCTTGATTCGAAAGTGTGGGAAGACACAAGGGTCTTCCTTCCTTCCTTCTTTCCTTCATCCCTTCCCTCCTTCCTTCTCTTCCCCTCTTTCCATTCTGCTCCCCTTCTCCCTTCCCTCCTGCCTTCCCTTTCCTCCTTCCTTAAAACTCTTCCATTCCTTCCTTCCATCCCTCCTTTTCCCTCCTTCATTCCTCCCTTCTCTCTTTCGTTCTTTTCCTCTTTTCCTTCCTTCCTTCTTCCCTCCCTCCTTAAGGAAGGAAGGCCTTCATTCCCTCGTCCGTTCATCCCTCCCTTCCCTCCCATCCTCTCCTTCATTCCTTCCATTCTTTTCCTTTTTTCCCTTCTTTCCTTCCTTATTACCTTCTGTCCTTTCTTCCCTTTCTTTCTTCTTTCCTTTTCTCCCTTTCCTATCCTATTCTATCTTTCCTTCCTTCCTTCACTCCTTCCTTCCTTTCTTCACATCCTCTCCTCTTTCCTTTTTTCCTCTCTTCACTACTTCCTTCTCTTTATTCCTTTCTTTATTATTTCCATCCTTATATCCCTCTAGCCCTTCCTTCCTTCCATCCTTCAATCTATCCCTCCCTCTCCTTCTCTTACCTTCCCCTCCTTCCTTCCCTCCATCACTTCTTCACTTCCATCCTTCTTTCTTTCCTTCCTTCCTCATTGTACCTTCCGTCCTTCCATCTTTTCCCTTTTCCCTTCTCTCTTTCCTCTCCTTCCTTCCTTCATTTACTCTATCCTTCTTTTTATCCCTCCCTTTTCCTTTTCATCCCTTGCCTTTCCTTCATTCCCATCCTTCCTTCCTTCCTTCCTTCCTTCCTTCCTTCCTCACTCCCTCCATTTCATTCCTTCCTTTTCTCCTTCCTTCCTTCTTTCTTTCCTTAGTTCCCATCCTTCCATTCTTTCCTTCCTTTTTTCCCTCCTTCCCTTCCTTCATTTCCTTTCTCTCCATCCATTCCTTCTCTTACATCCTTCTTTTTCTATTCTTCCTTCCTCACTCCCTATCTTTCCTGTTTTTTCTTCCTTCCCTATTTTTCTTCCTTACCTTTTGTATCCTCTCTCCCTCCTACCTTTCTTAACTGTCTTTTTTTCCTTTCCATCCTTCCTTCATTTCCTATCCTTTCTTCCTTTGTTTTTTTTTCCCATCTTCCCGCTATTTCCCTTCCATTTCTTCCTTATTTCTCTCCCTCCCCTTTTTTGTTTCCTTCCTTCCTTTCCACTCCCTTTCCTACACTTCCCCTCATTTCTTCCTCTCCTCTCTAAATTTCTATCATCCTTCCTCCCTCCCTACCCTTCCTCCTTCTTCTTTTAATCCTTCCTTTCTTCCTTTCCTCCCTACCCTTCTTCCTTCATCCCTTTCCGTCCTTCCTTCCTTCCGTTCCATCCTTTCCTTCCTTCCTTCTTTCCTCCCTCCTTCCTTACTTCCCTCCCCTTTTCTCCTTCATTCCTTCCAGTCCTTTCTTTTCCTTCTTTCTTTTCCCTCCTTCACTTCCTCCCTCCCCTTCATTCCCTTCCCTTTCTTTCATTCCATTCTTTCCTGACCTTCTTTTTTCCTTTCTTTCACTTCCATCCCTGTAATCCTTCCTCTCTTCTTTCCTTCCTTCCCCCCTCCCCATCTCCATTTCCTTTTATTCTTCCTTCATCCCTTCCTTCCCTTTCATCCTTACCCTTCCATCCTTTTTCCCTCCCTCATTATTTTCCTTTCCTTTCCTCCCCTCCTTTCCTTCCTTCCTTCCTTCCCTACTTTCTTGCCTGCTGCCCTCCCCTCCCCTCTTTTCCCTTCCTTCCTTTCTTCCCTTCCGTCCTTCTTTATCTACTAACTTCCTTCTTTTCTTTCTTCCCTTCCCTCTCTTCCTTACCCTTTCTTTCCTATCCCTTTCTTCCTTCTTTCCTTCCTGCATTCCCTGCCTTCCTTCTATCCTTCCTTCCTGCCTTCCTTATATCCCTCCCTCCCCTTCCCTTACTTTCCATCCCTTATTCCCCTCCCATCTTTTTATTCTTTCTTTCCTTTCCTGCTCCCCCTTTTACTTCCTTCCCTTTCCCTTCCTTCCTTTATTTTCTTCCTAACTCTCCTTATCTTCCTTCCTTCCTGCCTTCCTTCCTTCCTTCCTTTCTTCCTTCCTTCCTTCGTCCTCCTCCTTCTTCCTTCTTTCCTTTCCTCTCTTTATTCCCTCCCTCCCCTTCCTTCCTTCCTTCCTTCCTTCCTTCCTTCCTTCCTTCCTTCCTTCCTTCCTTCTTTCTTCCCTTCTCTCCTTCCTTTCTTTCTTCCCTCTCTCCCATTCCTTTGCTACCCTTCTTTTCATTCTTTCTATCCTGGTGAAAGGGGAAAAAAGGAGATTTAAAGGAATGGAAAGGAAAGATTGGAAAGGAGTAAGGGATTATAGCACAAAGGAAGGAAGGGGATGGAGGGCAGGAGGGAAGGAAGGAAGAGAATGAAGGAAGGGAAAGAGAAGCAGAAAGAAAAGAAGGGGAGAAATGAAAGCAAAGGGAAGGTAGGAGAAGGGGAAAGAAGGAAGGAAGGGAAGAGGGAGGAAAAGAAGGGAAAGGAAAGAATGGGTAGGGAAGAGAGGGGAATGGATGGAGGGAAAGGAAGAAAGAAAGGAAGGAAGAGAAGAAAGGAAGGAAGGAATGAGGGAGGGAAGAAGGATGGAAGGGAAGGAAAGGATGAATATCGAATGAAAGGAAATGGAGATGGGGGGGGGGGGGGGGGGGGGGAGAAGGAGGGTAGGGATGGAAGTGAAGGACAGGAAGAAAGGAATAAAAGACGAGTAGGAAGGATGATAGGATAGGAAAAGGGAGGAATTGAGAAAATGAAGGAAGGAAGGAAGGGAGGGGAGTGAAAGAAGAAATGAAGGAAAGGAAAAATGGAGGAAGTTCTTCCTTACTACACTTACTCCTTCCTGCCTTTTCTCCCTCCCATCCCTCCCCTCCTCTCCTTCATTCTTTCCATGCCTTTCTTTTCCTTCCTTCTCTTCCTTCCTTCCCTTCCTTCTTTCCTTCCCTCATTCATTATCTTCCCTTCCTTCTCTGCCTCCATTCTTTTCCTTTCCTTTCCCTTTCCTTCATTCCTTTCTACTTTCCCTTACATTCCTTCCTTCCTTCCTTCCTCCTTTCTTCTTGCCTTCTATCTTTCCTTCCCTACCTTCTCTCCATCCCCTATCTTTCTTCCTTCATTTCTTCTTCTTCCTTTCTTTCCTTCCTTTTTTTCCTCCCTTCCCTCCTTCCTTCTCTTCTTTCCTTTCTTAATTATTTCCATCCTTATGTCCCTCTTGCCATTCCTTCCTCCCATCCTTGAATCTATCCCTCCATCCTTTTCTTCCCTTCCCCTCCTTCCTTCCTTCCTTCCATCTTTCCTTTCCTTCCTTTCTTCCTTTCCCTCCTTCATTTATGTTCTTCTTTCCATCTTTCCCTCCTTTGTTCTCTTCCTTCCATTCTTTACTTCCTTCCTTCCTCTTTGTCCCTTCCTTCTCTTCTCCCTTCTCTCTTTCCTCTCCTTGCTTCCTTATTTCCTCCCTCATTACTGCACTTCCTGCCTTCCTTTATTCTATCCTTCTTTCTATCCCTCCCTTTCCCCTTTCTTCCCTTTCCTTCATTCTTCTCCTTCCCTCCACACTCCCTCCATTTCATTCCTTCCATCCTTTTTTCCTTAATTTCTCCCTTCTCTCTTTTCCTTGATCCCTTGATCCCTTCCTTCCTTCCTTCCTTTCCTTCCTGTTTTCCCGTCTTCCCTTCCTTCCTTCTCTCTCTTTACTTCCATTCCTTCCCTTCCTTCCCTCCTTCTTCATTCCTTCCTTCCTTCCTTCCTTCCTTCCTTCCTTCCTTCCTTCCTTCCTTCTTTCCTTCCTTCGCTCATTATCTTCCCTTCCTTCCCTGCCTTTCTTCTCTTCCTTTCCATTGCCTTCAATCCATTCTACTTTCCCTTACATTCCTTACTCCTTTCTTCCTTCCTTCTCTTTTTCCTTCCCTCCTTCCCCTTTCTTCCTTCCTTCATTTCTTCTTCTTCCTTTCTTTCCTTCCTTCCTTTCTTCACATCCTCCCCTCTCTTCTTTCCTTTTTTACTCCCTTCCCTATTTCCTTTGCCATGGAAATTTTCTATTTACAGGTTGAACTTTAAATGTGTCATATATTAGTGTTATTCATATGTCTCTCGTGTGGCTTAATTAAAGCTCTGAAGGCTGCAATTAGGCCCTGTGCATTTACAATGTATATATTACAGTACTCAGCTCGGTAATGGATGAGAAGGCAGATCTGCGCTTATAGACTGGCGTGTATGCCACCACGGCATTCGATGCGAATGCCGCCGATGTAGGCCGTGGGCCTGTATTCACATATCAGCAGCATAGTACCACATGGACTTTGTATGGCCAGGCCGCCGGGAAGTGCGAACTCCGTGTGTAAGCTCATGTATATCTTACAAGCCACTACCGACCTGAACTGTATCTGGATGGATGTGTTTTAATAAAGATCGTATCGGGCCCATTCAGATACAGACTGGCACTGTTTAATCTAAGGGATGCTTGTACAGAGAGTGAACATACTACTAGGAGCTGATAGCATGTAAAGGACGGGAAGCTTGCTCTCCACAGAGAGCTTATGGGGGAGGGGAGGACTGGTTTAACTGGTTTTCAGTATAGATAAGAGGAAATGCTACACTCCAAATAGGATGTACATTCTCATGTATGGACACCCCCTATACATTGTTCTGTGGGAGGGGATTGACCTGACCCCCCGTGTGGGGGTGCGTGTGTGTGCTTTTAATAAAACAAGAGTCTGGGGTTAGAGCCAGACACAGAGTGAATTCAACCTCCAACCTGAGTGTATCATCTGATTATTCCTGGGTCACGGGAGCTCCATTTTTCCCCACATCTCAAAAGAGCTACTTACGGTAAGGAAAAATTAGTTGAAAGCGAATTTCCAAGACACCTTCTCTTTATTCCTTTCTTAAATATTTCCATTCTTATGTCCCTCTTGCCCTTCCTTCCTTCCTCCCATACTTCAGTCTATCCCTCCCTCTCCTTCGCTCCCCCTCCTTCCTTCCACTTCTTTCCATCCCGCCCTTCCCCTATTTCCTTCCTTCTTTCCTTTCTTCCTTCCCTCCCTTTCCCTTTCCCTTTTCTTCCCTTGCCTTTCCTTCATTCCCCTCCTTCCTCCCTCACTCCCTCCATTTCTCTCCTTCCTTTCTTCCCTCCTTCCCTTCCTTCTTTCCCCTTCTTTCTTTCCATTCCTTCCCTTCCATGCTTATTTTTCTATCCTTCCTTCCTTCCATCCTCACTCCCTATCTTCCATTTTCTTCCTTACCTTTTCTATCCTGTCTCCTTCCTACCTTTCTTTCCTTTCTTTTTTCCTTTCCTTCCTTCATTCATTTCCTATCCTTTCTTCCTTTTTTTATTTCCTGTCTTCCCCCTTTTTCCCCTCCATTTCTTCCTCATTTCCCTCCCCTTTTTTGTTTCCTTTCCTTCTTCCTTCCTTCCTTTCTATTCCCTTTCCTACACTTCCCCTATTTCTTCCTTCCCTCACTACATTTCTATCCTCCTTCTTTCCTCCCTCCCTCCATCCTTCCTCCCTCTCCTTTCTTCCTTTCCTCCCTCCTCTTCTTCCTTCATTCCTTCCCTCCTTCCTTCCCTTCCCTTCCATCCTTTCCTTCCTTCTTTCCTCCCTTTTTTCTTACTTCCCTCCCCTCCTCTTTTTCATTCATTCCATGCATTTCTTTTCCTTCTTTCCCTTCCCTCCTTCCTTCTTACCTTCTCTCCTTTCTTCCCTTTCTTCCTTCTTTCCTTTTCTCCTGTCCTTGCTTTCCTATCCTAACTTTACTTTCTTCCCTCCCTGCCCTTCCTTCATTCCCTTCCTTTCATTCTGTCCTTCCTGACTTTCTTTTCTTCCTTTCTTTAACTTCCATCCCTGCAAACCTTCCTCTCTTCTTTCCTTCCTTATCCCCTCCCCATAACCATTTCATTTCTATTCTTTCTTCATCCCTACCTTCCCTTCCATCCTTACCCTTTCATCCTTGTTCAGTCCCTCATTCCTTTCTTCCTTTCTTTATCTTCCCTCCTTTCCTTCCTTCCTTCCTTCCCTACTTTCTTGCCTGCTGCCCTCCCCTTCCCTCATTTCTCTTCCTTCCTTTCTTCTCGTCCTTCCTTCCCTCCCTTCATTCCCTTCCTTGCCTTCTTACTTCCTTCTTTTGTTCCTTCCCTTCCCTCCATCCCTCCCCTTCCCTTCTCTTCTCTTCTCTTCCCTACCCTTACTTTCCTTTCTCTTCCTTCCTTCCTTCTTTTCTTCCTTTTTTCCCTGCCTTCCTTTTTTTCTTCCTGCCTTCCCTTTCCTTCCATCCCCTATTCCCCTCCCTTCCTTTTATTCTTTCTTTCCTTTCCTTCTCCTTCCTTCCCTACCCTTCCTTATCTTCCTTCCTTCCCTCCTGCTCTCCATCCCCTTCCTTCCTTTGTGCCTTCCTCCCTTCCCTCCTTTAATTTCCTTTCTTTTCCTTTCTTCCATTACACTCCCTTACTTCCTTCCTTCCTTCCTTCCTTCCTTCCTTCCTTCCATTCTTCCTTCCTTCTTCCCTGCTCTCCATTGCTTACCTTCCTTTCATTCTTTAAAGGAAAGGAGGGAAGGGATAAAGGCAGAAAGGAAGGAAGTAGGACAGGAGGGAAGAGAGAGAAGGGTAGGAAAAGAAAAAAGAAAGGACAGGAAGAAGACATAAGTGAAGAAAGGAAAGAAGGGGAGAAATGGAAGCAAAGGGAAGGTAGCAGAAGGGAAAGAAGGAAGGAAGGGAAGAAGGGAGGGAGGGAAGAAGGAAAGGAAAGGGTAGAGATAGAAGGAAGGAAGAAAAGAAAGAAGGAAGGCAGGGAAAGGAGGAAGGAAAGAAGGAATGGAGTGAAAGGAAGAAAGGAAGGAAGAGAATGAAGGATGGGAGGGAAGGAAGGAAAAAGGGAAAGATAGAAGGAATGGAGGGAAAGAAAGGAGGGGAGGGAAATCGGAAGGAAAAGCAGGGAAGGAGGAAAGGAAAGGAGGGAGGGAGGGAGGGAGGGAGGGAAGAAGGATGGAAGGGAAGAAAGGGATGAATGACAAATGAATGGAAATGGAGATTTGGGGGGGAGGAAGGAGGGTAGGGAAGGAAAGGAAGAAAAGAAAGGTAGAAAGATAGGATAGGGAGGAATGAGAAAAGGAAAGAAGGAAGAAAGGGAAGGAAGGAGAGAAGGTAAGAAGGAACAAAGGGAGGGAGTGAAGGAAGAAGGAAGGAAGTTATGAAGGAAGGAAAGAAATAAGGAAGGAAGGAAAGAGTGAAGGAAGAGCGGGGAGGGAGGATAGGAACAAAGTAAAGGAAGAAAAGGGAGGGGAGAAATGGAACAAAGGAAGAAGGCAAGAAGAAAAAGGAAAATAAAAGAAAGGAAAGGAATTTAAAAATGGGAAGGAGGGAGGGAGGAATAGTAAGAAGTGAAGAAAGGAAGGAAGGAAGAAAAGATATGAAGGAAAGAAATGAAGAGAGGGGAGGAAATCAGAAAGGGAGGGGAGGAAGGAAAGGAAAGAGGAAGGAAGGAAGGAAGGAAGGAAGGAAGGAAGGAAGGAAGGAAGGAAGGAAGGAAGGAAGGAAAGGATGGAAGGAAAGGAGGGAAAGGAAGGGAAAGAAGCGGTAAGGAAAGCAAGGAAGGAAAGCTTGGGAGAAAATGTAAGAAGGAATGAGGAAGAGAAAGGATGGAATTGAGATAAGAAGGGAATTGGATGAAGGAAGAATGGAAGGAAATTGAGATGGGGAGGGGGGTGAAGGAAGGAAAGAATGGAGGAAGGAGGGTAGGATGGAAGGGAAGGAGAGGAAGAAAAGAAGGAGGGAAGCATAGAGAGAGAAGTTCAGGATGGAAGGAATGAAAGGAAGTGAAGGGAGGGAAGGAAGGATAGAATAGGAAAAGGAGGAAGGGAGGAAGGAAAGAAGGAGGGAAGGAAGGAAAGAAGGGAAGAAGTAAAGGAATGGAGGGGAGTGAAAGGAGGGAGGAAAGGAGGAAGGAAGGAGGTAATTAAGAAAGGAGAGGAAGGAAGGAAGGAAGGAAGAAGGAAGGAAGGAAGGAAGGAAGGAAAGGAAAGGAAGGAAGGAAGAAAGGAAGGAAAAAAGAAAAACGAAAGAAAAGAAGGAAGAGGAGGAATGAATGAAGGAGAGATTAAGAAAGAAGGAAAGGAAGCAAGGAAGCAATTAATGGGAGGGAGGGAAGAAAAGGGAAGGATGATAGGAAGAAGAGGAAGAAAAGAGGGAGGAAGGAAGTAGGGAAGGTGCATAGAAATGTATGGAAGGAAGGAAAGAAAGAAAGAAAGAAAGAAGAAAGAAAGAAAGAAAGAAAGAAAGAAAGAAAGAAAGAAAGAAAGAAAGAAAGGAAGGGAAGGAGGAAGAATGAA
This sequence comes from Staurois parvus, assembly GCF_062004578.1. Classification (NCBI taxonomy): domain Eukaryota; kingdom Metazoa; phylum Chordata; class Amphibia; order Anura; family Ranidae; genus Staurois; species Staurois parvus. The sequence continues at coordinate 22,243 of NW_028321165.1, forward strand.
AAGAAAAGGAAGGAGGGAGGGAGGATAGAAATGTATGGAGGAAGGAAAGAAGGAAGGAAGGGAGGAAGGAAAAAGGAAGGAAAGAAGAAAGGAAGGAAGGAAGGGAGGGAGGGAGGAAGGCAGGAAGGAAGGAAGGAAGGAAGGAAGGAAGGAAGGAAGGAAGGAAGGAATATGAAAGGAAAGGAAAGGAAAAAAAAGATAGAAAAGTGGAGAGAAAGGAAAGGAAAGGATAGGAAAGGAGGTAAGGAAAGAAGGCACAAAGGAAGGAAGGGATGGAGGGCAGGAGGGAAGGAAGGAAGAGAAGAAAGAGTAGGAAGGGAAAAAAGGAAGGATGGGAAAGAGAGGTAAGGGAAGAAAGGAAGGCAGAAAGGAAAGAAGGGGAGAAATGGAAGCAAAAGGAAGGTAGGAGAAGGGTAAGAAGGAAAGGGAAGAGGGAGGGAAAGAGGGAAGGGAAAAGGAAAGGAAGAAAGAAAGACGGAGGGCAGGGAAAGATGGAAGGAAAGAAGGAAGGGAAAGGAAAGAAAGGGTAGGGAAGAGAAAGGAATGGGAGGGAGGGAGGGAAAGGAAAAAAGGAAGGAAGGAAGGGAAGAAAGGAAGGAAAGGAGGGAAGGAAAGAAAGTGGAAAAGATAGAAGGAAGGGAGGAATTGAGGAGGGGAGGGAAGCCGGAAGGATAGCAGGGAAGGAGGAAAGGAAAGGAAGGAAGGAATTAGGGAAGGATGAAGGATGGAAGGGAAAGGATGTAAGAGAAGGAAGGGATGAATGACTACTAAAAGGAAATGGAGATGAGGAGGGGGGAGGAAGAAGGGTACAGATAGAAAAGAAGGAAAGGAAGAAAAGAAGGTAAGGAAGGAAAGAATGAAAGAAAGGGAAGGAAAGATAGGATAGGAAAGGGAGGAATTGAGAAAAGGAAAGAAGAGAAGGAAGAAATGGAAGGAAGGAGAGAAGGAAGGGAAAAAGGGAGGAAGTTATGAAGGAAGGAAAGAAATAAGGAAGGAAGGAAATAATGAAGGAAGAATGGGGAGGGAGGATATGCCAAAGTAAAGGAAGAAAAGAGAGTAAGAAGGCAGAAGGAAGAAAAAGGAAAAGAAAGGAAAGTGGAAAGAGGGAGTAAGAAGTGAAGAAAGGAAGAAAAGATATGAAGGAAAAAAATGAAGGGAGGGGAGGAAATCAGGAAGAAAGGAGAGGAAGGGAAGCAAAGAGGAAGGAAGGAAGGAAGAAGGAAGGAAGGAAGGAAGGAAGGAACGGAGGGAAAGGATGGGAGGGAAGTTGGAAGGAAAGCAAGGAAAGTAGGAAAGGAAGGAATGAGGGAGAGGGAAAAAGAAAGGAAGGGAAGGATGGAATGGAGATATGAATGGAAGGGATAAAAAAAGCATGGAAGGAAATGGAGAAGGGGAGGGGGGTGAAGGAAGGAAAGGAGGGAGGATTGGGATGGAAGGCAAGGAAAGGAAGAAAAGAAAGAGGGAAGGAAGGAAAAAAGGAAGGAAGGAAGGTGGGAAGGAAGGAAGGAAGGAAGGAAGGAAGGAAGGAAGAAGGCCAGGATGTAGGGAATAAATGAAGAAGATGAGGGGGGGGATGGAAGGAGCAAAGGAGGAAGTAGGAGGGAAGGAAGGAAGGAAGGAAGGAGGGAAGGGGCGGGAGGGAGGGAAGGAATGAAGGAAGGAAGGAAGGTAGGAATGAAGAGGAGGAATGAAGGAGGGAGGAAGGAAGGAAGGAAAGGAAGAAAGGAAGCAATTAAGGGAAGGGAGGGAAAGAAGGAAGGAAAGAGGGGAAGGGAAGAAAAGGAAAGTTAAGGGAGGGAAGAAAGGGAAGGATGGGAGGAAGAAGAGGAAGAAAGGAAGGAAGAAAGGAGTGGGGAAGGAAGGAGGGAAGGAGGATAGAAATAGAAACCAGAGAAGAAGGAAAGTAAAGGAAGGAAGGAATGAATGATGGAGAGAAGAAGGATGGAAGTGAAAGGATGGAAAGGAAGGAAGGGATGAATTACGAATGAAAGGGGGGGGAGAAGGAGGGTAAAGATGGAAGTGAAGGAAAGGAAGAAAAGAATGTAAGGAAGGAAAGAATTAAAAGAAAGGAAGTAAGGAAGGGGTGGGAGGGAAGAAAGAAAAGTTGGATTGGATTGATTGTACTATCCTTAGTATATGATAGGAAAGGGAGGAATTGAGAATAGGAAAGAAGGAAGAAAGGGAGGAAGTTATGAAGGATGGAAATAAATAAGGAAGGAAGAAAAAGAATGAAGGAAGAATGAGGAGGGAGGATAGGAACAAAGTAAAGAAAAAAAGGGAGGGGAGGAAGTGAAGGAAGGAAGAAGGCAGCAAGAAAAAGGAAAAGAAAGGAAAGTGAAAAGAGGGGAAAGAAGCGGGAAGGAAAACAAGGAAGGAAGGAATGGATTGGAGGAAATGAAGGAAGAAATGAGGGAGGGAAGAAGAAAGGAAGGGAAAGGATGGAAGGGAGATAAGAAGGGAAGGGAAGAATGCAAGGAAAAGGAGATGGGGAGTGGGGAGAAGGTAGGAAAGAAGGGAGGAAGAAAGGTAGGGATGGAAAGGAAGAAAAGAACACGGGAAGGAAAGGGAGGGAAGGTCAGGATGGAAAGAATGAAAGGAAGGGAAGGAAGGAAAGAAGGAAGGGGAGGGAGGGAGGGAGGGAGGGAGGGAAGAAAGAGAGGAAGGGAAGGTAGAATATGATGGGAAAGGGAGGAATAGGAGAAAGGAAAGAAGGAAGAAGGGGAAGGAATGAGAGAAAGGAAGGAAGGAAGGAAGTGGAGGGGAGTGAATGAGGGAAGGGGAGGGAATGGAGAGAGGAAAGGAGAAAGGAAGGAAAGAAGTAATGAAGGGATGGAATTAATGAAGGAAGGAATGAAAGAAGAAGAAGAAGGGGGAAAATGAAGGAGAGAGGAAGGAGGAAGGAAAGGAAGCAAGGAAGCAAGGAAGGGAAGGGAGGGAAAGAAGGGAAGGAAGGAAGGAAGGGAAGGAGGAAAGAAATGAATGGAAGGAAAGAATAAAATGGAAGGAAGAAGGAAGAGGAAGGAAGGAAGGAAGGAAGGAAGGAAGGAAGTGGAGGGAGTGAAGGAGGGAAGGGAAGAGGAAGGTAGAGAAGTAGGGAATGCATGAAGGAGAGAAGGGGAGGGAATGGATGGAGGAAAAGAGGAGGAAAAGTAGAGAAGTAGGAATGCATGAAGGAGAGAGGGAGGGAATGGATGGAGGAAAAGAGGAGAGAAGGAAGGAAAGAAGAAAAGGGAAGGGGAGGAAGGAAGGAAGGAAGGAAGGAAGGAAGGAAAAAGGAAGGAAGGAAGAAAGGAAGGAAGGAAAAATGGAAGGAAGAAAAAAAGGAAGGAAGGAAGGAAGGAAGGAAGGAAGGAAGGAAGGAAAGAACATGAAAGGAAGGAAAGGAGGGAAGGGATGAAGGCACAAAGGAAGGAAGGGGCTGGAGAGCAGGAGGGAAGGAAAGAAAATAAGGAAGGGTAGGATGGATAGAAAGGAAGGAAGGAAGTAGCAATAGGGTTTGCAAAAAATGTAAGGCTGGAGATAGAAAGAGAGAGAGGTAGATCCTGAGGGAGATTTTTGGTTTCTGAAGGGTAGACTACAAGAGCAGGAATGTACAATTGTGAATATCTATTGCCCAAATAAAGACCAGAAGCTTATCTGAAGGGAGTCTTGAGAAAACTGATGGCCTTTAAGAAGGGACACTTGATAGTGGCAGGGGATTTGAATTTTTGTATGGACCCACAAATGGATATGACCTCTTCTGTGCAGCGAGAGGGAAGTAGAGCTCTGAGTATCCTGATACATGAGTGTCAACTGGTGGATATTTGGAGAGTGATTCATGGAAAAGAGAGAGACTATACCTTCTTCTCCAAAGCACACGAGATGTATTCCAGATTGGACTATATATTGGTAGATCATCAACTTATAGAAATGGTGGATAAAGCAGAAATAGAGGCGATGTCCCTTTCAGATCATGCCCCTGTTACACTGAAAGTGAGCTGGGGAAGACGATCGACAGGTGGGATAGGTTGGAAGTTGAACGAGGCTCTTCTCCTGGATCAGGAGGTGGATCAGAAAATTAGAGAAGAGATCGAAAGATTTTTTCAGGAGAATGAGACAGGGGAGGTGTCGGTGGCTACAGTGTGGGAGTCCCATAAGGCCTATATAAGAGGTATATTGATTGCGTCCGGGGCAAAAAAGAAAAGGGAAAGAAGAGAAAAACTTACTGGGCTGCTAAAAGAAATATTTTATTTGGAGCAGATACATAAAAGTAAAAGATCAGAAGAGATAAGACAGAAGGTAATAAAAAAGAAAGAAGAACTAGAGCTACTGATGGAGGAGGAGAAGAGAAGAGTTTTTAACAAAGTTGCAAGTGAGAGGTATAGATGGGGAGATAGACCAGGAAAATATTTAATGAGAGCCTTGAGGGAAAAGAAAAATAGGAACTATATAGAGAAAATAAATAACCCCAAGGGGGAAATGGTTTATTCTACTAAAGAGATCATTAAGGTATTTAAAGAATACTATAGTAAGCTGTATAATATCGCCTCCCAAGATCCAGTAAATATAAGCGGAAATGAGAGAAGTGAGAAAAGAAGGGAATATTTCAAAAACGCAGGACTACCGAAGCTAAGTGAAGATCAACTGAATTCCCTTGATTTGGAAATTACGCAGGAGGAAATAATAAGAGCATTAAAAAGTATTATGACGGGGAAAAGCCCAGGCCCAGATGGTTACACAGTGAGGTACTATAAAAAATACAGTGACCTGTTAATACCCAAATTGGAGAAATATATGAATGCCCTGGGAGGAGAGATGGAGATGAGACGGGAATCTTTACAGGCCCATGTGGTGCTGATACAAAAGGAAGGGAAGGATGTTTCTCAGTGCTCTAGTTATAGACCGATATCACTTTTGAACATAGACACTAAGCTATACGCAAAGGTCCTAGCAACTAGGCTAAAAGATTTTATGCCAGAATGGATCCAGGGGGATCAGGTAGGATTTGTTCCAGGTAGGGAGGGTAGAGATAATGGGCTGAGAACTCTGTTGCTTATCCAGAAGGCTAGGAAGGGGAAACCCCGGTAGTGGTGCTCTCGATCGATGCTGAAAAGGCATTCGATAGAGAAGATTGGGGCTTTATGATGGATACTCTGGAGACTCTGGGAATGGGAGTAAGAATGAGAGAGTGGAAAGGAAAGTTGTATAGAGAGCCCTCAGCGGTTATCATGGTTAATGGAGAGAGGTCGGAACCTACTGGGATGTCAAATGGAACTAGACAGGGATGTCCACTGTCCCCATTGTTGTATGTATTGGAGTTGGAACCTTTATTGGCAACTATTAGGAAGAATATAAATATAAAAGGAGTGCAGATAGGAGGAGTTGAACATAAAGTGGCTGCCTTTGCGGATGACCTGTTGTTCTATGTGGGAAATCCTAGGATAACACTACCAAATCTAATGAACAGCTTAAAAGGATTATGGGGAGCTATCAAACTTGAAAATCAATCCAACAAAAACTGAGATCCTAAATGTAAACCTTCCAAATAGTGAAAAAGAAAAAATACAGAAAGAATTCCCTTTTATATGGAAAAATAGAGAGATAAAGTATTTGGGGGTTAAACTTTCTGCTTCATATACGAACCTGTATAAATTAAACTATATCCCACTCTTAAATGAGATCAAGGAAGAACTAAGGAGATTGGGAGGAGGTAATCCATCGTTGATAGGCCGTATAAACTTGATAAAAATGATAATTGTACCAAAAATCCTATATAAATTCCAGATGATTCCAGTCAAAATCCCGGAGGTTTTTTTTAAAGTAATAAAAAGGATGTTAACAAAATACATATGGAAAAATAAAAAACCTAGAATATCATATGACCTGTTAAGTAGAAAAAAGGAGAAGGGAGGACTGGGAGTGCCAGACATCAAGAGGTATTATAGAGCAGCAGTTCTAGCGAGAATTTATGATTGGACACATAATTCAGAGGGGAAAAGGTGGGTTAAGATTGAGAATGAATGAAGCGGAGTTACCTTGAGTAAAATTATATGGGCACCAGCACAATATAGAGGGTTAAAAGATACCACAAGTGTTTTTACATTAAACGTTTTAAAGGTTTGGGATAAATTGCATAAACTTATGAAATGGGATTTTAATTCACAATTAATATCACTGAGGAACACGGATTATTTTCCTCCAGGTAAGGAGAAGAACACAGGAAAATGGTTTAAAAAAGAGGATATCCAATTGAGAGATATCATGGAAGGACAGGAATTGAGAACACTTAAAGATTTGAAAAAAGATAAAAGGGAACTCTTCATTAAAATAGATGAGTGGAGATATCACCAATTAAAACACTTTGTCAGAAACCTTCCAAAACCGTTGAGATCGAGAAAGGATTGGAATCTGTTTGAGAGGTTGTTGGAAACACGAGGTGATGGGAGGCGGGGCACGGCAAAAGTTTATAAGATTATCACTGAGTTAGACACATACACAAAGCCAATGTATATAGTAAAATGGGAAAGAGATTTGGGAATAGAGATAGATGAAGACAAACAAAGGAAAATATATAGACTAATACACGAGAACATAAGTATGAGAGAGGTGGAGGTAAATTATAAGTGTTTAACGAGATGGCACATTACACCGAATGTTGAGTATAAGATATGTGGGGAAAATACACTAGAGTGCTGGAAGGGATGTGGAAAGATAGGCACGCTATATCATATATGGTGGGAGTGCCCGAAGATCCAAGGTTTCTGGGAGATAATGGTTCAACTAATTGAGAATATCTTTGGGATAAAAATAGGACTGGACCCAGAAGTGTGTCTACTACATAGTACAGAGCTATCAGTAAATAAATACAAGGACTCGGGTATATCGGGTACTATCTGAATGCGGCGAAGGGTCTGATACCTAGGCTCTGGCATAGACCAGAGGTGCCGAAGATAGAGGATTGGGTGGAGAGAACGAATCAGATATGCAGGATGGAGAAATTGTATTATATGCAAGAAGATAAAATGGGGCTATTCTCTAAGAAGTGGAGAAAATGGGAAGAATTTATGGTGAAATATATGAAGTAGCAGTGTGAGAGAGATGGAAGTATTCATATTTTCGATATTCTAGTTGGGAAAAGAGGAAATAGAACAATGCAGAGTGCGTGGGTTTATATGGGGGGAGGGAGGTTTTATTTAGGGAGGAGGGGTAATTAGATAGGGGGGGGGGGTAATGGGAAAAAAAATTGTAAGAAATGCAATTAATGATTTGGAAATGGTTTTTGTATGAGAATAATGATGAAATATGTATTATATATGGGAAATAAATAAATATTTAAATTTAAAAAAAAAAAGAAAGGAAGGAAGGGAAGGGGAGAGAAGGGAAGTAGGGAATGCAGAAAGGAAAGAAGAGGAGAAATTGATGCAAACGGAAGGAAGAAGAAGGGGAAGAAGGAAAGGAAAAGAAAAATAGAATAAAAGGAAGGGAGGGGAAGGGGAGGGATAAAGGGACAGAAAGAAGGTGGGAAGGAAAGAAGGAAGGCAGGAAGCGCAGTAAGGAAAGAAAAGTAGGGAGGGAAGGAAGAAATGAGGGGAAGTGTAAAAAAGGGAATGGAAAGGAAGGAAGGAAGGAAGGAAGGAAGGAAGAAAGAAGGAAAGGAGGGAGGGATATAAGGAAGAAATGGAGGAGAAAAAGGGGGAAGAAGGGAAAAAAACAAAGAAAGAAAGGATAGGAAATGAAGGAAGGATGGAAAGGAAAAAAGAAAGGAAAGAAAGGTAGAAGGGAGATAGGATAGAAAAGAAAAGGACAAAAATAGGGAAGGAAGAAAAAACAGGAAAGAAAGATAGGGAGTGAGGAAGGAAGGATAGAAAAAGAAGGATGGAAGGGAAGGAATGGAAGGAAAGAAAGGGAAGGAAGGAAGGGAAGGAGGGAAGAAAGGAAGGAAAGGAAGGAGGGAAAAAAGGGAAAGAGAGAAGGGAGGAAGGAAGGAAAAAAGGAAGGAAGGAAGGAAGGAAGGAAGGAAGGAAGGAAGGAAGGAAGGAGAGGGGAGGGAAGGGATAGAAGGAAGGAATGTAGAAGGAAGGGAAGTATGGAATGAATGAAAGAGAGGAGGGGAGGGAATGGAGAGAGGAAAGGAGAAAGGAAGAAAATAAGTAATGAAGAAGAAAGAGAAGGGGATGGATGGAATGAATGAAGGAAGGAAGGAAAGAAAGAAGAAAGGAAGGAAGGGAAAAAATGAAGGAGAAAGGAAAGAGGAAGGAAAGGAAGCAAGGAAGAGAGAGAAAGAAGGAAGGAAGGAAGGAAGGAAGGAAGGAAAGAAGGAAGAAAGGAAAGAAGGAAGGAAGGAAGGAAGGAAGGAAGGAAGGAAGGAAGGAAAAGAAAGGAATGGAAAGAAGAAATTAAAGGACAGAAAGAATAATAGAAGGAAAGGAAAGGAAAGGAAAGGAAAGGAAAGGAGAGAAGGAAGGGTTGGAGAGCAGGATGAAAGGAAGGAAGATAAGAAAGGGAAGGAAGGAAAGAAAGTAAGGGAGGGAAGCGGAGGGAAAGGAAGAATGGAAGACAGAATGGGTATTAAAGGAAGTAAAGAGAAAGTAGGAGAAAAGGGAGAAGGAAAATAAAGGGAAGGAATTGAAAGGAAAAAAAAGGAAAGGAAAGGAAAAGAAAGGAAGGGATAGAAGGAAGGAAGGAAAGAAGGAAGGCATGGAATACAGGCAGGAAAGAAGGAAGGAAGGGACAGGAAAGAAAGGGTAGGGAAGAGAAGGGAAGGGGAGGGACAGAGGGAAGGAAGGAAGGAAGGAAGGAAGGAAGGAAGGAAGGAAGGAAGGAAAGGTGTGGAGGAAAGGAAGCAAGGAATGAGGGAGGGAAAAAAAGCATAGAAGGGTAAGGATGGAAAGGAAGGTAGGGATGAGAAAGAATAGAAGGAAATGGTGATGGAGAGGGGGGAAGGAAGGAAAGTAGAGAGGAAAGATTGTAGGGATGGAAGCGAAAGAAAGGAAGAAAAGAAAGTAAGGAAGGAACAAATTAAAGGAAGAAAAGGGAATGAAGGAAGTGAAAAGATGGTAAAAAAAGAAAAGATAAAAAGATAGGATAAGATAGGAAAGAATGAAGAAAGGGAAGGAAGGAAGGATTGAAAGAAAAAAGGAAGGAAAAAAGGAGAGAAGGTAAGAAGGAAGGGGAGTGAAGGAGGAATATGAAAGAAGGAAAAGAAAGGCATGGAAGGTATGAAGAAGTGAAGGGGAGGGAAGGGAGGTATGAAAGATGGAATGAGGGAATAAAATGAAAGGAAGGGAAGGAAGGAGAGATGGGAAGAAGGAAAGAAGGAAGAAAGGAAGGAAGGAAGGAAAGAAGGAAGGAATTAAGGAAGGAAGAAAGGATTGGAAGTGATTGGAGGGGAGTTAAGGAAGAGAGGGAACGAACGAAGGGAAAGGAAAGAAAGGAAGGAATGGAGGGAGGGAAGCCGGAAAGAAAGCAGGGAAAGAGGAAAGGAGAGGATGGAAGGAATCAGGGAGGGAAGAAGGTTGGAAGGGAATGATGGGATGAATGACGAATAAAAGAAAATGGAGATGGAGAGCGGGGGGGATGAAGGAGGTTAGAGATGGAAGTGAAGGAAAGGAAGAAAAGAAGGTTAGGAAGGTTAGGATAGGAAAGAAGGAAGGAAAGAAGAAAATATATGAAGAAAATAAATGAAGGGAGGGAAGGAAGTCAGGAAGGGAGGAGAGGAAGAGAAGGGAAGAGGAAATCAGGATGGGAGGAAAAGAAGGAAAGAATGAGGGAGAGGGAAGAAGAAATTCAGGGAAAATATGAAATGGAGATAACGGAAGGGATGAAGAAAGAATGAAGAATGTTTATATCAGAATTTTAATGTACTGATTGTTAGTGTAGTGATCTTCGGTCTTGTCCCCACAAAAAAATAAGAGCAGTCTGCAAACCACTTGTCCTCAACCAAAATAAGAGCATTCTGCAAACCAGTGAATTTTCCAACCGAAAGCTTTCAGTAAATCAATTCAAATATTTTAACACCAGTGTGCGTTGCTCACTGGTTCAAACATAATAAATCCAATCTGAAATCATTGGCACAGCAAGTAAGTCAATTCCAAATGAGCCATGTCATATTCTTTAAAAAGCTATGCAAGTGTCAAGCTTAAAAGTGTCTAGATCATTTATCTGCCTTTCTTAAATCCATTACTCTCTCATCTGCCAAAGGCAGTTTACATAATTTCCTACACTATCTGCTTTTTTTTATTTTTCAGCATTTTCTTGCCACCGCTTTGTAAGAAAAACCGCTTCGGCTGTGCTGTGATTTTCTGTGTTTTAGAATCTGCTGTTTTTGTGCCCTGCTCAGATGGAATTTCTTCTCCAGCATAGCGAGGGGATTGTACTCCCAACTGAGTGGCATTGGTCTTTTTCAAACGTTTCATTGACTCTGGATTTTTGTACTTGTCTGAATTTGCTATATTGTGTTTAAGCATTCGACTTTATGTGATGCAAGTTAAGCTGTTCCAAAGCCCGCTCATGATCGGTAAAGCATCTTCATCTATGAACCTTTGTGGGACTCTTCCTAAATCACCGTGAGCTTCTTGATTCCAAAGTGTGTGAAGAAACAAAGGTCTTCCTAGAAAGAGGTGGAATCATACACATAAGGAGTTTCATCGTGAGCTACCATATCTAGCATCTCTTTCAGCACGGTGTTTGGTGAAAACAAATATGACAACCAACCTGAAGGCTTCACAATGCCGCGCAATAGATGTAGAAGCAAAGTAATTTTATTTTCTGCCCTCGAAATGAAAAAATGCCAGATTTAACTGATTCACTTAGCTTGGTATCAACATCCAGACGGATTATCAAAGTTTCAGTAAGATCTACACGTTCAAATTCTAGCAGCATCTTGGAAAGAGTGGCTGTGAAAACCAAGGTTAGGCTATTTTCTGGAATGCGGGCTAGGAACTCCTGCAGCTGCTCAGCAAAAGTTTGTCTGCTTCATCATAAACGACATACACCACACTGCGTAACTTCAGATTCCTGTTGTGCTTCAATGATTATATCAGAATTTTAATGTAGTGCAGGTAACTGATCTACTATCTTGTCCTCAACCAAAATAAGAGCATTCTGCAAACCAGTGAATTTTCCAAACGAAAGCTTTCAGTTAATCAATTCAAATATTTTAACACCAGTGTGCTTTGCTCACTGGTTCAAACATAATAAATCCAATCTGAAATCATTGGCACAGCAAGTAATTCAATTCCAAATGAGCCATGTCATATTCTTTATAAAGCTATGCAAGTGTCAAGCTTAAAAGTGTCAAGATCATTTATCTGCCTTTCTTAAATCCATTACACTCTCATCTGCCAAAGGCAGTTTACATAATTTCCTACACTATCTGCTTTATTTTATTTTTTAGCATTTTCTTGCCACCGCTTTGTAAGAAAAACCGCTTCGCCTGTGCTGTGATTTTCTGTGTTTTAGAATCTGCTGTTTTTGTGCTCTGCTCAGAAGGAATTTCTTCTCCAGCATAGCGAGACCAGAACAAGGGATTGTACTCCCAACTGAGTGGCATTGGTCTTTTTCAAACGTTTCATAGACTCTGAAGCTTTGTACTTGTCTGAATTTGCTATATTGTGTTTAAGCATTCTACTTTATATGATGCAGGTTAAGCTGTTCCAAAGCCCGCTCATGATCGGTAAAGCATCTTCATCTATCAATCTTTGTGGGACTCGTCCTAAATCACCATGCTCTTCTTGATTCCAAAGTGTGGAAGTTTGTTTCTAGAAAGAGGTGGAGATCATACACATAAGGTGTTTCATCGTGAGCTACCATATCTAGCATCCCTTTCAGCACGGTGTTTGGTGGACACAAATATGACAACAAATCTGAAGGCTTCACAATGCCGCGCAATAGATGTAGAAGCAAATTAATGTTATTTTCTGCCCTCGCATGAAAAAATGCCAATATTATCTGATTCACTTAGCTTTGTATCAACATCCAGACAGATTATCTAAGTTTCAGTAACATCTACACGTTCAAATTCTAGCAGCATCTTGGAAAGAGTGGCTGTGAAAACCATGGTTAGGCTATTTTCTGGAATGCGGGCTAGGAACTCCTGCAGCTGCTCAGCAAAAGTTTGTCTGCTAAATCATAAACGACATACTCCACAGTGCGTAACTTCAGATTCCTGTTGTGCATCAATGATTATATCAGAATTTTAATGTAGTGCAGGTAACTGATCTTCTATCTTGTCCTCAACCAAAATAAGAGCATTCTGCAAACCAGTGAATTTTCCAACCGAAAGCTTTAGGTAAATCAATTCAAATATTTTAACACCAGTGTGCGTTGCTCACTGGTTCAAACATAATAAATCCAATCAGAAATCATTGGCACAGCAAGTAATTCAATTCCAAATGAGCCATGTTATATTCTTTATAAAGCTATGCAAGTGTCAAGCTTAAAAGTGTCAAGATCATTTATCTGCCTTTCTTAAATCCATTACACTCTCATCTGCCAAAGGTAGTTTACATAATTTCCTACACTATCTGCTTTATTTTATTTTTCAGCATTTTCTTGCCACCGTTTTGTAAGAAAAACCGCTTCGGCTGTGCTGTTATTTTCTGTGTTTTAGATTCTGCTGTTTTTGTGCTCTGCTCAGAAGGAATTTCTTCTCCAGCATAGCGAGACCAGAACAAGGGATTGTACTCCCAACTGAGTGGCATTGGTCTTTTTCAAACGTTTCATAGACTCTGGAGCTTTGTACTTGTCTGAATTTGCAATATTGTGTTTAAGCATTCTACTTTATGTGATGCAGGTTAAGCTGTACCAAAGCCCGCTCATGATCGGTAAAGCATCTTCATCTATCAATCTTTGTGGGACTCGTCCTAAATCACCATGCGCTTCTTGATTCCAAAGTGTGGAAGTTTGTTTCTAGAAAGAGGTGGAGATCATACACATAAGGAGTTTCATCGTGAGCTACCATATCTAGCATCCCTTTCAGCATGGTATTTGGTGGACACAAATATGACAACAAATCTGAAGGCTTCACAATGCCGCGCAATAGATGTTGAAGCAAAGCACTTTTATTTTCTGCCCTCGCATGAAAAAATGCCAATATTATCTGATTCACTTAGCCTTGTATCAACATCCAGACAGATTATCTAAATTTCAGTAACATCTACACGTTCAAATTCTAGCAGCATCTTGGAAAGAGTGGCTGTGAAAACCAAGGTTAGGCTATTTTCTGGAATGCGGGTTAGGAACTCCTGCAGCTGCTCAGCAAAAGTTTGTCTGCTAAATCATAAACGACATACTCCACAGTGCGTAACTTCAGATTCCTGTTGTGCATCAATGATTATATCAAAATTTTAATGTAGTGCAGGTAACTGATCTTCTATTTTGTCCTCAACCAAAATAAGAGCATTCTGCAAACCAGTGAATTTTCCAACCGAAAGCTTTAGGTAAATCAATTCAAATATTTTAACACCAGTGTGCGTTGCTCACTGGTTCAAACATAATAAATCCAATCTGAAACCATTGGCACAGCAAGTAAGTCAATTCCAAATGAGCCATGTCATATTCTTTAAACAGCTCTGCAAGTGTTAAGCTTGAAAGTGTCAAGATCATTTATCTTCCTATCTTAAATCCATTACTCTCTGCTCTGCCAAAGGCAGTTTACCCCATTTCCTACACTATCTGCTTTATTTTATTTTTCAGCATTTTCTTGCCACAGTTTTGTAAGAAAAAACGCTTCGGCTGTGCTGTGATTTTCTGTGTTTTAGAATCTGCTGTTTTTGTGCTCTGCTCAGATGGAATTTCTTCTCCAGCATAGCGAGAACAGAACAAGGGATTGTACTCCCAACTGAGTGGCATTGGTCTTTTTCAAACGTTTCATTGACTCTGGAGCTTTGTACTTGTCTGAATTTGCTGTATTGTGTTTAAGCATTCTATTTTATGTGATGCAGGTTAAGCTATTCCAAAGAACGCTCATGATCGGTAAAGCATCTTCATCTATCAATCTTTGTGGGACTCGTCCTAAATCACCATGCGCTTCTTGATTTAAAAGTGTGGAAGTTTGTTTCTAGAAAGAGGTGGAGATCATACACATAAGGTGTTTCATCGTGAGCTACCATATCTAGCATCCCTTTCAGCACGGTGTTTGGTGGGCACAAATATGACAACAAATCTGAAGGCTTCACAATGCCGCGCAATAGATGTAGAAGCAAAGCACTTTTATTTTCTGCCCTCGCATGAAAAAATGCCAATATTATCTGATTCACTTAGCCTTGTATCAACATCCAGACAGATTATCTAAGTTTCAGTAACATCTACACGTTCAAATTCTAGCAGCATCTTGGAAAGAGTGGCTGTGAAAACCATGGTTAGGCTATTTTCTGGAATGCGGGCTAGGATCTCCTGCAGCTGCTCAGCAAAAGTTTGTCTGTTAAATCATAAACGACATACTCCACAGTGCGTAACTTCAGATTCCTGTTGTGCATCAATGATTATATCAGAATTTTAATGTAGTGCAGGTAACTGATCTTCTATCTTGTCCTCAACCAAAATAAGAGCATTCTGCAAACCAGTGAATTTTCCAACCGAAAGCTTTAGGTAAATCAATTCAAATATTTTAACACCATTGTGCGTTGCTCACTGGTTCAAACATAATAAATCCAATCAGAAATCATTGGCACAGCAAGTAATTCAATTCCAAATGAGCCATGTTATATTCTTTATAAAGCTATGCAAGTGTCAAGCTTAAAAGTGTCAAGATCATTTATCTGCCTTTCTTAAATCCATTACACTCTCATCTGCCAAAGGTAGTTTACATAATTTCCTACACTATCTGCTTTATTTTATTTTTCAGCATTTTCTTGCCACCGTTTTGTAAGAAAAACCGCTTCGGCTGTGCTGTTATTTTCTGTGTTTTAGATTCTGCTGCTTTTGTGCTCTGCTCAGAAGGAATTTCTTCTCCAGCATAGCGAGACCAGAACAAGGGATTGTACTCCCAACTGAGTGGCATTGGTCTTTTTCAAACGTTTCATAGAATCTGGAGCTTTGTACTTGTCTGAATTTGCTATATTGTGTTTAAGCATTCTACTTTATGTGATGCAGGTTAAGCTGTTCCAAAGCCCGCTCATGATCGGTAAAGCATCTTCATCTATCAATCTTTGTGGGACTCGTCCTAAATCACCATGCGCTTCTTGATTCCAAAGTGTGGAAGTTTGTTTCTAGAAAGAGGTGGAGATCATACACATAAGGAGTTTCATCGTGAGCTACCATATCTAGCATCCCTTTCAGCACGGTGTTTGGTGGACACAAATATGACAACAAATCTGAAGGCTTCACAATGCCGCGCAATAGATGTTGAAGCAAAGCACTTTTATTTTCTGCCCTCGCATGAAAAAATGCCAATATTATCTGATTCACTTAGCTTTGTATCAACATCCAGACAGATTATCTAAGTTTCAGTAACCTCTACACGTTCAAATTCTAGCAGCATCTTGGAAAGAGTGGCTGTGAAAACCAAGGTTAGGCTATTTTCTGGAATGCGGGTTAGGAACTCCTGCAGCTGCTCAGCAAAAGTTTGTCTGCTAAATCATAAACGACATACTCCACAGTGCGTAACTTCAGATTCCTGTTGTGCATCAATGATTATATCAGAATTTTAATGTAGTGCAGGTAATTGATCTTCTATCTTGTCCTCAACCAAAATAAGAGCATTCTGCAAAACCAGTGAATTTTCCAACCGAAAGCTTTCAGTAAATCATTTTTTCACACCAGTGTTCGTTGCTCAATTCCAAATGAGCCATGTCATGTTCTCTAAACAACACTGGAAGTGTCAAGCTTGAAAGTGTCAAGATCATTCATCTGTGCTCTGATTTTCTGTGTTTGAGAAGCTGCTGCCTTCGTGCTCTGCTCAAAGTGGAATTTCTTCTTCAGCATGGCGAGACCAGAACAAAGGATGTACTCCCAACTGATGTAATTGCGATGCAGGTTCTGCTGTTCTAAAGCCCGCTCATGATCTGTGATCGATAGAGCATCTTCATCTATCAATCTTTGTTGGACTCCATCACCATGCGCTTCATGATTCGAAAGTGTGGGAAGACACAAGGGTCTTACTAGAAAGAGGTGGAGATCATACACATAAGGTTCTTCATCATGATCTACCATATCTAGCATCTCTTTCACCACCGGTGTTTGGTGGACACAAACATGCTTCACAATGCCGCGCAATAGATGTAGAAGCAAAACAGTTTTACATGAAAAAATGCAAGCTTTAACTGATTCATTTATCTTTGTATCAACATCCAGACGGATTCGCACATGTTCACTACACGTTCAAATTCTAGCAGTATCTCGTAAAGAGTGGCTGAGAAGATTAGGCTATTTTCTGGAATGTGGGCTAGGATCTCCTGCAGCTGCTCATCAAAAACGACATAATCCACGCTGCGTAACTTCACATTAAGGTCCGTGCATCAGACGGCCATGTGTAACAATGATTATATCAGCATTTTAATTTAGTGCAAGAACCTGATCTTGCACCTTGTCCTCGCCCAAAATAAGAGCAGTCTGCAAACCAGTAAACTGCTCACTGGTTCAATCCATTCCAATCTGCTCCATCATACTAGACTGTCGACTTCGTGAGCGGCAGAAGGCTAAGAGTAGCTAAAGTGTAGCAGCTGTTTTTGGAGAAGGAAAGTGTAAATGAAAAATTACAAAAGTCTTTGCACAGCAAATAGAAATTCCTGACTTCCTTCTGCCCTTTTTCTTTCCTTCCTTCCATCCTTTTTTCCTTCTTCTCCTTACTTCATTTACGCTCTTCCTTCCATTCCCTTCCATTCCCTTTCCTACACTTCCCCTACCTTCTTTTCCTTCCTTCGCTCCCTAAATTTCTATCCTCCTTCCTTCCTCCCCCATTTTCCTTCCTTCCTTCATTCCTTCTTGATTCGAAAGTGTGGGAAGACACAAGGGTCTTCCTTCCTTCCTTCTTTCCTTCATCCCTTCCCTCCTTCCTTCTCTTCCCCTCTTTCCATTCTGCTCCCCTTCTCCCTTCCCTCCTGCCTTCCCTTTCCTCCTTCCTTAAAACTCTTCCATTCCTTCCTTCCATCCCTCCTTTTCCCTCCTTCATTCCTCCCTTCTCTCTTTCGTTCTTTTCCTCTTTTCCTTCCTTCCTTCTTCCCTCCCTCCTTAAGGAAGGAAGGCCTTCATTCCCTCGTCCGTTCATCCCTCCCTTCCCTCCCATCCTCTCCTTCATTCCTTCCATTCTTTTCCTTTTTTCCCTTCTTTCCTTCCTTATTACCTTCTGTCCTTTCTTCCCTTTCTTTCTTCTTTCCTTTTCTCCCTTTTCTATCCTATTCTATCTTTCCTTCCTTCCTTCCTTCCTTCCTTCCTTCCACTCCTTCCTTCCTTTCTTCACATCCTCTCCTCTTTCCTTTTTTCCTCTCTTCACTACTTCCTTCTCTTTATTCCTTTCTTCATTATTTCCATCCTTATGTCCCTCTAGCCCTTCCTTCCTTCCATCCTTCAATCTATCCCTCCCTCTCCTTCTCTTACCTTCCCCTCCTTCCTTCCCTCCATCACTTCTTCACTTCCATCCTTCTTTCTTTCCTTCCTTCCTCATTGTACCTTCCGTCCTTCCATCTTTTCCCTTTTCCCTTCTCTCTTTCCTCTCCTTCCTTCCTTCATTTACTCTATCCTTCTTTTTATCCCTCCCTTTTCCTTTTCATCCCTTGCCTTTCCTTCATTCCCATCCTTCCTTCCTTCCTTCCTTCCTTCCTTCCTTCCTTCCTTCCTTCCTTCCTTCCTCACTCCCTCCATTTCATTCCTTCCTTTTCTCCTTCCTTCCTTCTTTCTTTCCTTAGTTCCCATCCTTCCATTCTTTCCTTCCTTTTTTCCCTCCTTCCCTTCCTTCATTTCCTTTCTCTCCATCCATTCCTTCTCTTACATCCTTCTTTTTCTATTCTTCCTTCCTCACTCCCTATCTTTCCTGTTTTTTCTTCCTTCCCTATTTTTCTTCCTTACCTTTTGTATCCTCTCTCCCTCCTACCTTTCTTAACTGTCTTTTTTTCCTTTCCATCCTTCCTTCATTTCCTATCCTTTCTTCCTTTGTTTTTTTTCCCATCTTCCCGCTATTTCCCTTCCATTTCTTCCTTATTTCTCTCCCTCCCCTTTTTTGTTTCCTTCCTTCCTTTCCACTCCCTTTCCTACACTTCCCCTCATTTCTTCCTCTCCTCTCTAAATTTCTATCATCCTTCCTCCCTCCCTACCCTTCCTCCTTCTTCTTTTAATCCTTCCTTTCTTCCTTTCCTCCCTACCCTTCTTCCTTCATCCCTTTCCGTCCTTCCTTCCTTCCGTTCCATCCTTTCCTTCCTTCCTTCTTTCCTCCCTCCTTCCTTACTTCCCTCCCCTTTTCTCCTTCATTCCTTCCAGTCCTTTCTTTTCCTTCTTTCTTTTCCCTCCTTCACTTCCTCCCTCCCCTTCATTCCCTTCCCTTTCTTTCATTCCATTCTTTCCTGACCTTCTTTTTTTCCTTTCTTTCACTTCCATCCCTGTAATCCTTCCTCTCTTCTTTCCTTCCTTCCCCCCTCCCCATCTCCATTTCCTTTTATTCTTCCTTCATCCCTTCCTTCCCTTTCATCCTTACCCTTCCATCCTTTTTCCCTCCCTCATTATTTTCCTTTCCTTTCCTCCCCTCCTTTCCTTCCTTCCTTCCTTCCCTACTTTCTTGCCTGCTGCCCTCCCCTCCCCTCTTTTCCCTTCCTTCCTTTCTTCCCTTCCGTCCTTCTTTATCTACTAACTTCCTTCTTTTCTTTCTTCCCTTCCCTCTCTTCCTTACCCTTTCTTTCCTATCCCTTTCTTCCTTCTTTCCTTCCTGCATTCCCTGCCTTCCTTCTATCCTTCCTTCCTGCCTTCCTTATATCCCTCCCTCCCCTTCCCTTACTTTCCATCCCTTATTCCCCTCCCTTCTTTTTATTCTTTCTTTCCTTTCCTGCTCCCCCTTCTACTTCCTTCCCTTTCCCTTCCTTCCTTTATTTTCTTCCTAACTCTCCTTATCTTCCTTCCTTCCTGCCTTCCTTCCTTCCTTCCTTCCTTCCTTTCTTCCTTCCTTCCTTCGTCCTCCTCCTTCTTCCTTCTTTCCTTTCCTCTCTTTCTTCCCTCCCTCCCCTTCCTTCCTTCCTTCCTTCCTTCCTTCCTTCCTTCTTTCTTCCCTTCTCTCCTTCCTTTCTTTCTTCCCTCTCTCCCATTCCTTTGCTACCCTTCTTTTCATTCTTTCTATCCTGGTGAAAGGGGAAAAAAGGAGATATAAAGGAATGGAAAGGAAAGATTGGAAAGGAGTAAGGGATTATAGCACAAAGGAAGGAAGGGGATGGAGGGCAGGAGGGAAGGAAGGAAGAGAATGAAGGAAGGGAAAGAGAAGCAGAAAGAAAAGAAGGGGAGAAATGAAAGCAAAGGGAAGGTAGGAGAAGGGGAAAGAAGGAAGGAAGGGAAGAGGGAGGAAAAGAAGGGAAAGGAAAGAATGGGTAGGGAAGAGAGGGGAATGGGATGGAGGGAAAGGAAGAAAGAAAGGAAGGAAGAGAAGAAAGGAAGGAAGGAATGAGGGAGGGAAGAAGGATGGAAGGGAAGGAAAGGATGAATATCGAATGAAAGGAAATGGAGATGGGGGGGGGGGGAGAAGGAGGGTAGGGATGGAAGTGAAGGACAGGAAGAAAGGAATAAAAGACGAGTAGGAAGGATGATAGGATAGGAAAAGGGAGGAATTGAGAAAATGAATGAAGGAAGGAAGGAAGGGAGGGGAGTGAAAGAAGAAATGAAGGAAAGGAAAAAATGGAGGAAGTTCTTCCTTACTACACTTACTCCTTCCTGCCTTTTCTCCCTCCCATCCCTCCCCTCCTCTCCTTCATTCTTTCCATGCCTTTCTTTTCCTTCCTTCTCTTCCTTCCCTTCCCTTCCTTCTTTCCTTCCCTCATTCATTATCTTCCCATCCTTCTCTGCCTCCATTCTTTTCCTTTCCTTTCCCTTTCCTTCATTCCTTTCTACTTTCCCTTACATTCCTTCCTTCCTTCCTTCCTTCCTTCCTTCCTCCTTTCTTCTTGCCTTCTATCTTTCCTTCCCTACCTTCTCTCCATCCCCTATCTTTCTTCCTTCATTTCTTCTTCTTCCTTTCTTTCCTTCCTTTTTTTCCTCCCTTCCCTCCTTCCTTCTCTTCTTTCCTTTCTTAATTATTTCCATCCTTATGTCCCTCTTGCCATTCCTTCCTCCCATCCTTGAATCTATCCCTCCATCCTTTTCTTCCCTTCCCCTCCTTCCTTCCTTCCTTCCATCTTTCCTTTCCTTCCTTTCTTCCTTTCCCTCCTTCATTTATGTTCTTCTTTCCATCTTTCCCTCCTTTGTTCTCTTCCTTCCATTCTTTACTTCCTTCCTTCCTCTTTGTCCCTTCCTTCTCTTCTCCCTTCTCTCTTTCCTCTCCTTGCTTCCTTATTTCCTCCCTCATTACTGCACTTCCTGCCTTCCTTTATTCTATCCTTCTTTCTATCCCTCCCTTTCCCCTTTCTTCCCTTTCCTTCATTCTTCTCCTTCCCTCCACACTCCCTCCATTTCATTCCTTCCATCCTTTTTTCCTTAATTTCTCCCTTCTCTCTTTTCCTTGATCCCTTGATCCCTTCCTTCCTTCCTTCCTTTCCTTCCTGTTTTCCCGTCTTCCCTTCCTTCCTTCTCTCTCTTTACTTCCATTCCTTCCCTTCCTTCCCTCCTTCTTCATTCCTTCCTTCCTTCCTTCCTTCCTTCCTTCCTTCCTTCCTTCCTTCTTTCCTTCCTTCGCTCATTATCTTCCCTTCCTTCCCTGCCTTTCTTCTCTTCCTTTCCATTGCCTTCAATCCATTCTACTTTCCCTTACATTCCTTACTCCTTTCTTCCTTCCTTCTCTTTTTCCTTCCCTCCTTCCCCTTTCTTCCTTCCTTCATTTCTTCTTCTTCCTTTCTTTCCTTCCTTCCTTTCTTCACATCCTCCCCTCTCTTCTTTCCTTTTTTACTCCCTTCCCTATTTCCTTTGCCATGGAAATTTTCTATTTACAGGTTGAACTTTAAATGTGTCATATATTAGTGTTATTCATATGTCTCTCGTGTGGCTTAATTAAAGCTCTGAAGGCTGCAATTAGGCCCTGTGCATTTACAATGTATATATTACAGTACTCAGCTCGGTAATGGATGAGAAGGCAGATCTGCGCTTATAGACTGGCGTGTATGCCACCACGGCATTCGATGCGAATGCCGCCGATGTAGGCCGTGGGCCTGTATTCACATATCAGCAGCATAGTACCACATGGACTTTGTATGGCCAGGCCGCCGGGAAGTGCGAACTCCGTGTGTAAGCTCATGTATATCTTACAAGCCACTACCGACCTGAACTGTATCTGGATGGATGTGTTTTAATAAAGATCGTATCGGGCCCATTCAGATACAGACTGGCACTGTTTAATCTAAGGGATGCTTGTACAGAGAGTGAACATACTACTAGGAGCTGATAGCATGTAAAGGACGGGAAGCTTGCTCTCCACAGAGAGCTTATGGGGGAGGGGAGGACTGGTTTAACTGGTTTTCAGTATAGATAAGAGGAAATGCTACACTCCAAATAGGATGTACATTCTCATGTATGGACACCCCCTATACATTGTTCTGTGGGAGGGGATTGACCTGACCCCCCGTGTGGGGGTGCGTGTGTGTGCTTTTAATAAAACAAGAGTCTGGGGTTAGAGCCAGACACAGAGTGAATTCAACCTCCAACCTGAGTGTATCATCTGATTATTCCTGGGTCACGGGAGCTCCATTTTTCCCCACATCTCAAAAGAGCTACTTACGGTAAGGAAAAATTAGTTGAAAGCGAATTTCCAAGACACCTTCTCTTTATTCCTTTCTTAAATATTTCCATTCTTATGTCCCTCTTGCCCTTCCTTCCTTCCTCCCATACTTCAGTCTATCCCTCCCTCTCCTTCGCTCCCCCTCCTTCCTTCCACTTCTTTCCATCCCGCCCTTCCCCTATTTCCTTCCTGCTTTCCTTTCTTCCTTCCCTCCCTTTCCCTTTCCCTTTTCTTCCCTTGCCTTTCCTTCATTCCCCTCCTTCCTCCCTCACTCCCTCCATTTCTCTCCTTCCTTTCTTCCCTCCTTCCCTTCCTTCTTTCCCCTTCTTTCTTTCCATTCCTTCCCTTCCATGCTTATTTTTCTATCCTTCCTTCCTTCCATCCTCACTCCCTATCTTCCATTTTCTTCCTTACCTTTTCTATCCTGTCTCCTTCCTACCTTTCTTTCCTTTCTTTTTTCCTTTCCTTCCTTCATTCATTTCCTATCCTTTCTTCCTTTTTTTATTTCCTGTCTTCCCCCTTTTTCCCCTCCATTTCTTCCTCATTTCCCTCCCCTTTTTTGTTTCCTTTCCTTCTTCCTTCCTTCCTTTCTATTCCCTTTCCTACACTTCCCCTATTTCTTCCTTCCCTCACTACATTTCTATCCTCCTTCTTTCCTCCCTCCCTCCATCCTTCCTCCCTCTCCTTTCTTCCTTTCCTCCCTCCTCTTCTTCCTTCATTCCTTCCCTCCTTCCTTCCCTTCCCTTCCATCCTTTCCTTCCTTCTTTCCTCCCTTTTTTCTTACTTCCCTCCCCTCCTCTTTTTCATTCATTCCATGCATTTCTTTTCCTTCTTTCCCTTCCCTCCTTCCTTCTTACCTTCTCTCCTTTCTTCCCTTTCTTCCTTCTTTCCTTTTCTCCTGTCCTTCCTTTCCTATCCTAACTTTACGTTCTTCCCTCCCTGCCCTTCCTTCATTCCCTTCCTTTCATTCTGTCCTTCCTGACTTTCTTTTCTTCCTTTCTTTAACTTCTATCCCTGCAAACCTTCCTCTCTTCTTTCCTTCCTTCTCCCCTCCCCATAACCATTTCATTTCTATTCTTTCTTCATCCCTACCTTCCCTTCCATCCTTACCCTTTCATCCTTGTTCAGTCCCTCATTCCTTTCTTCCTTTCTTTATCTTCCCTCCTTTCCTTCCTTCCTTCCTTCCCTACTTTCTTGCCTGCTGCCCTCCCCTTCCCTCATTTCTCTTCCTTCCTTTCTTCTCGTCCTTCCTTCCCTCCCTTCATTCCCTTCCTTGCCTTCTTACTTCCTTCTTTTGTTCCTTCCCTTCCCTCCATCCCTCCCCTTCCCTTCTCTTCTCTTCTCTTCCCTACCCTTACTTTCCTTTCTCTTCCTTCCTTCCTTCTTTGCTTCCTTCTTTTCTTCCTTTTTTCCCTGCCTTCCTTTTTTTCTTCCTGCCTTCCCTTTCCTTCCATCCCCTATTCCCCTCCCTTCCTTTTATTCTTTCTTTCCTTTCCTTCTCCTTCCTTCCCTACCCTTCCTTATCTTCCTTCCTTCCCTCCTGCTCTCCATCCCCTTCCTTCCTTTGTGCCTTCCTCCCTTCCCTCCTTTAATTTCCTTTCTTTTCCTTTCTTCCATTACACTCCCTTACTTCCTTCCTTCCTTCCTTCCTTCCTTCCTTCCATTCTTCCTTCCTTCTTCCCTGCTCTCCATTGCTTACCTTCCTTTCATTCTTTAAAGGAAAGGAGGGAAGGGATAAAGGCAGAAAGGAAGGAAGTAGGACAGGAGGGAAGAGAGAGAAGGGTAGGAAAAGAAAAAAGAAAGGACAGGAAGAAGACATAAGTGAAGAAAGGAAAGAAGGGGAGAAATGGAAGCAAAGGGAAGGTAGCAGAAGGGAAAGAAGGAAGGAAGGGAAGAAGGGAGGGAGGGAAGAAGGAAAGGAAAGGGTAGAGATAGAAGGAAGGAAGAAAAGAAAGAAGGAAGGCAGGGAAAGGAGGAAGGAAAGAAGGAATGGAGTGAAAGGAAGAAAGGAAGGAAGAGAATGAAGGATGGGAGGGAAGGAAGGAAAAAGGGAAAGATAGAAGGAATGGAGGGAAAGAAAGGAGGGGAGGGAAATCGGAAGGAAAAGCAGGGAAGGAGTAAAGGAAAGGAAGGAGGGAGGGAGGGAGGGAGGGAGGGAAGAAGGATGGAAGGGAAGAAAGGGATGAATGACAAATGAATGGAAATGGAGATTTGGGGGGGAGGAAGGAGGGTAGGGAAGGAAAGGAAGAAAAGAAAGGTAGAAAGGATATGATAGGGAGGAATTGAGAAAAGGAAAGAAGGAAGAAAGGGAAGGAAGGAGAGAAGGTAAGAAGGAACAAAGGGAGGGGAGTGAAGGAAGAAAGGAAGGAAGTTATGAAGGAAGGAAAGAAATAAGGAAGGAAGGAAAGAGTGAAGGAAGAGCGGGGAGGGAGGATAGGAACAAAGTAAAGGAAGAAAAGGGAGGGGAGAAATGGAACAAAGGAAGAAGGCAAGAAGAAAAAGGAAAATAAAAGAAAGGAAAGGAAATTTAAAAATGGGAAGGAGGGAGGGAGGAATAGTAAGAAGTGAAGAAAGGAAGGAAGGAAGAAAAGATATGAAGGAAAGAAATGAAGAGAGGGGAGGAAATCAGAAAGGGAGGGGAGGAAGGAAAGAGGAAGGAAGGAAGGAAGGAAGGAAGGAAGGAAGGAAGGAAGGAAGGAAAGGATGGAAGGAAAGGAGGGAAAGGAAGGGAAAGAAGCGGTAAGGAAAGCAAGGAAGGAAAGCTTGGGAGAAAATGTAAGAAGGAATGAGGAAGAGAAAGGATGGAATTGAGATAAGAAGGGATTGGATGAAGGAAGAATGGAAGGAAATTGAGATGGGGAGGGGGGTGAAGGAAGGAAAGAATGGAGGAAAGAGGGTAGGGATGGAAGGGAAGGAGAGGAAGAAAAGAAGGAGGGAAGCATAGAGAGAGAAGTTCAGGATGGAAGGAATGAAAGGAAGTGAAGGGAGGGAAGGAAGGATAGAATAGGAAAAGGAGGAAGGGAGGAAAGGAAAGAAGGAGGGAAGGAAGGAAAGAAGGGAAGAAGTAAAGGAATGGAGGGGAGTGAATGGAGGGAGGAAAGGAGGAAGGAAGGAGGTAATTAAGAAAGGAGAGGAAGGAAGGAAGGAAGAAGGAAGGAAGGAAGGAAGGAAGGAAAGGAAAGGAAGGAAGGAAGAAAGGAAGGAAAAAAGAAAAACGAAAGAAAAGAAGGAAGAGGAGGAATGAATGAAGGAGAGATTAAGAAAGAAGGAAAGGAAGCAAGGAAGCAAGTAATGGGAGGGAGGGAAGAAAAGGGAAGGATGATAGGAAGAAGAGGAAGAAAAGAGGGAGGAAGGAAGTAGGGAAGGTGCATAGAAATGTATGGAAGGAAGGAAAGAAAGAAAGAAAGAAAGAAAGAAAGAAAGAAAGAAAGAAAGAAAGGAAGGAAGGAAGGAAGGAAGGGAAGGAGGAAGAATGAAAAGAAAAGGAAGGAGGGAGGATAGAAATGTATGGAGGAAGGAAAGAAGGAAGGAAGGGAGGATGGAAAAAAGGAAGGAAAGAAGGAAGGAAGGAAGGGAGGGAGGGAGGGAGGGAGGAAGGCAGGAAGGAAGGAAGGAAGGAAGGAAGGAATATGAAAGGAAAGGAAAGGAAAAAAAAGATAGAAAAGTGGAGAGAAAGGAAAGGAAAGGATAGGAAAGGAGGTAAGGAAAGAAGGCACAAAGGAAGGAAGGGGATGGAGGGCAGGAGGGAAGGAAGGAAGAGAAGAAAGAGTAGGAAGGGAAAAAAGGAAGGATGGGAAAGAGAGGTAAGGGAAGAAAGGAAGGCAGAAAGGAAAGAAGGGGAGAAATGGAAGCAAAAGGAAGGTAGGAGAAGGGTAAGAAGGAAAGAAGGGAAGAGGGAGGGAAAGAGGGAAGGGAAAAGGAAAGGAAGAAAGAAAGACGGAGGGCAGGGAAAGATGGAAGGAAAGAAGGAAGGGAAAGGAAAGAAAGGGTAGGGAAGAGAAAGGAATGGGAGGGAGGGAGGGAAAGGAAAAAAGGAAGGAAGGGAAGAAAGGAAGGACAGGAGGGAAGGAAAGAAAGTGGAAAAGATAGAAGGAAGGGAGGAATTGAGGAGGGGAGGGAAGCCGGAAGGATAGCAGGGAAGGAGGAAAGGAAAGGAAGGAAGGAATTAGGGAAGGATGAAGGATGGAAGGGAAAGGATGTAAGAGAAGGAAGGGATGAATGACTACTAAAAGGAAATGGAGATGAGGAGGGGGGAGGAAGAAGGGTACAGATAGAAAAGAAGGAAAGGAAGAAAAGAAGGTAAGGAAGGAAAGAATGAAAGAAAGGGAAGGAAAGATAGGATAGGAAAGGGAGGAATTGAGAAAAGGAAAGAAGAGAAGGAAGAAATGGAAGGAAGGAGAGAAGGAAGGGAAGAAAGGGAGGAAGTTATGAAGGAAGGAAAGAAATAAGGAAGGAAGGAAATAATGAAGGAAGAATGGGGAGGGAGGATATGCCCAAAGTAAAGGAAGAAAAGAGAGTAAGAAGGCAGAAGGAAGAAAAAGGAAAAGAAAGGAAAGTGGAAAGAGGGAGTAAGAAGTGAAGAAAGGAAGAAAAGATATGAAGGAAAAAAATGAAGGGAGGGGAGGAAATCAGGAAGAAAGGAGAGGAAGGGAAGCAAAGAGGAAGGAAGGAAGGAAGGAAGGAAGGAAGGAAGGAACGGAGGGAAAGGATGGGAGGGAAGTTGGAAGGAAAGCAAGGAAAGTAGGAAAGGAAGGAATGAGGGAGAGGGAAAAAGAAAGGAAGGGAAAGGATGGAATGGAGATATGAATGGAAGGGATAAAAAAAGCATGGAAGGAAATGGAGAAGGGGAGGGGGGTGAAGGAAGGAAAGGAGGGAGGATTGGGATGGAAGGCAAGGAAAGGAAGAAAAGAAAGAGGGAAGGAAGGAAAAAAGGAAGGAAGGAAGGTGGGAAGGAAGGAAGGAAGGAAGGAAGGAAGGAAGAAGGCCAGGATGTAGGGAATAAATGAAGAAGATGAGGGGGGGGGATGGAAGGAGCAAAGGAGGAAGTAGGAGGGAAGGAAGGAAGGAAGGAGGGAAGGGGCGGGAGGGAGGGAAGGAATGAAGGAAGGAAGGAAGGTAGGAATGAAGAGGAGGAATGAAGGAGGGAGGAAGGAGGAAGGAAAGGAAGAAAGGAAGCAAATAAGGGAAGGGAGGGAAAGAAGGAAGGAAAGAGGGGAAGGGAAGAAAAGGAAAGTTAAGGGAGGGAAGAAAGGGAAGGATGGGAGGAAGAAGAGGAAGAAAGGAAGGAAGAAAGGAGTGGGGAAGGAAGGAGGGAAGGAGGATAGAAATAGAAACCAGAGAAGAAGGAAAGTAAAGGAAGGAAGGAATGAATGATGGAGAGAAGAAGGATGGAAGTGAAAGGATGGAAAGGAAGGAAGGGATGAATTACGAATGAAAGGGGGGGGGGGAAGGAGGGTAAAGATGGAAGTGAAGGAAAGGAAGAAAAGAATGTAAGGAAGGAAAGAATTAAAAGAAAGGAAGTAAGGAAGGGGTGGGAGGGAAGAAAGAAAAGTTGGATTGGATTGGATTGTACTATCCTTAGTATATGATAGGAAAGGGAGGAATTGAGAATAGGAAAGAAGGAAGAAAGGGAGGAAGTTATGAAGGATGGAAATAAATAAGGAAGGAAGGAAAGAATGAAGGAAGAATGAGGAGGGAGGATAGGAACAAAGTAAAGAAAAAAAGGGAGGGGAGGAAGTGAAGGAAGGAAGAAGGCAGCAAGAAAAAGGAAAAGAAAGGAAAGTGAAAAGAGGGGAAAGAAGCGGGAAGGAAAACAAGGAAGGAAGGAATGGATGGGAGGAAATGAAGGAAGAAATGAGGGAGGGAAGAAGAAAGGAAGGGAAAGGATGGAAGGGAGATAAGAAGGGAAGGGAAGAATGCAAGGAAAAGGAGATGGGGAGTGGGGAGAAGGTAGGAAAGAAGGGAGGAAGAAAGGTAGGGATTGAAAGGAAGAAAATAACACGGGAAGGAAAGGGAGGGAAGGTCAGGATGGAAAGAATGAAAGGAAGGGAAGGAAGGAAAGAAGGAAGGGGAGGGAGGGAGGGAGGGAGGGAAGAAAGAGAGGAAGGGAAGGTAGAATATGATGGGAAAGGGAGGAATAGGAGAAAGGAAAGAAGGAAGAAGGGGAAGGAATGAGAGAAAGGAAGGAAGGAAGGAAGTGGAGGGGAGTGAATGAGGGAAGGGGAGGGAATGGAGAGAGGAAAGGAGAAAGGAAGGAAAGAAGTAATGAAGGGATGGAATTAATGAAGGAAGGAATGAAAGAAAGAAGAAAGGAAGGGGGAAAATGAAGGAGAGAGGAAGGAGAAAGGAAAGGAAGCAAGGAAGCAAGGAAGGGAAGGGAGGGAAAGAAGGGAAGGAAGGAAGGAAGGGAAGGAGGAAAGAAATGAATGGAAGGAAAGAATAAAATGGAAGGAAAGAAGGAAGGAAGGAAGGAAGGAAGGAAGGAAGGAAGGAAGTGGAGGGGAGTGAAGGAGGGAAGAGAAAGAAGGAAGGTAGAGAAGTAGGGAATGCATGAAGGAGAGAAGGGGAGGGAATGGATGGAGGAAAAGAGGAAGGAAGGAGGGAAAGGAAAGAAGGAAGGTAGAGAAGTAGGGAATGCATGAAGGAGAGAAGGGGAGGGAATGGATGGAGGAAAAGAGGAAGGAAGGACGGAAGGAAAGAAGGAAAAAGGGAAGGGGAGGAAGGAAGGAAGGAAGGAAGGAAGGAAGGAAGGAAAAAAGGAAGGAAGGAAGAAAGGAAGGAAGGAAAAATGGAAGGAAGAAAAAAAGGAAGGAAGGAAGGAAGGAAGGAAAGAACATGAAAGGAAGGAAAGGAAGGAAGGGATGAAGGCACAAAGGAAGGAAGGGGCTGGAGAGCAGGAGGGAAGGAAAGAAAATAAGGAAGGGTAGGATGGATAGAAAGGAAGGAAGGAAGTAGCAATAGGGTTTGCAAAAAATGTAAGGCTGGAGATAGAAGAGAGAGAGGTAGATCCTGAGGGGAGATTTTTGTTTCTGAAGGGTAGACTACAAGAGCAGGAATGTACAATTGTGAATATCTATTGCCCAAATAAAAGACCAGAAGCTTATCTGAAGGGATTCTTGAGAAAACTGATGGCCTTTAAGAAGGGACACTTGATAGTGGCAGGGGATTTGAATTTTTGTATGGACCCACAAATGGATATGACCTCTTCTGTGCAGCGAGAGGGAAGTAGAGCTCTGAGTATCCTGATACATGAGTGTCAACTGGTGGATATTTGGAGAGTGATTCATGGAAAAGAGAGAGACTATACCTTCTTCTCCAAAGCACACGAGATGTATTCCAGATTGGACTATATATTGGTAGATCATCAACTTATAGAAATGGTGGATAAAGCAGAAATAGAGGCGATGTCCCTTTCAGATCATGCCCCTGTTACACTGAAAGTGAGCTGGGGAAGACGATCGACAGGTGGGATAGGTTGGAAGTTGAACGAGGCTCTTCTCCTGGATCAGGAGGTGGATCAGAAAATTAGAGAAGAGATCGAAAGATTTTTTCAGGAGAATGAGACAGGGGAGGTGTCGGTGGCTACAGTGTGGGAGTCCCATAAGGCCTATATAAGAGGTATATTGATTGCGTCCGGGGCAAAAAAGAAAAGGGAAAGAAGAGAAAAACTTACTGGGCTGCTAAAAGAAATATTTTATTTGGAGCAGATACATAAAAGTAAAA
The DNA here is from genome assembly GCF_062004578.1 of Staurois parvus. Taxonomy (NCBI): domain Eukaryota; kingdom Metazoa; phylum Chordata; class Amphibia; order Anura; family Ranidae; genus Staurois; species Staurois parvus. The sequence continues at coordinate 51,779 of NW_028321165.1, forward strand.
GATCAGAAGAGATAAGACAGAAGGTAATAAAAAAGAAAGAAGAACTAGAGCTACTGATGGAGGAGGAGAAGAGAAGAGTTTTTAACAAAGTTGCAAGTGAGAGGTATAGATGGGGAGATAGACCAGGAAAATATTTAATGAGAGCCTTGAGGGAAAAGAAAAATAGGAACTATATAGAGAAAATAAATAACCCCAAGGGGGAAATGGTTTATTCTACTAAAGAGATCATTAAGGTATTTAAAGAATACTATAGTAAGCTGTATAATATCGCCTCCCAAGATCCAGTAAATATAAGCGGAAATGAGAGAAGTGAGAAAAGAAGGGAATATTTCAAAAACGCAGGACTACCGAAGCTAAGTGAAGATCAACTGAATTCCCTTGATTTGGAAATTACGCAGGAGGAAATAATAAGAGCATTAAAAAGTATTATGACGGGGAAAAGCCCAGGCCCAGATGGTTACACAGTGAGGTACTATAAAAAATACAGTGACCTGTTAATACCCAAATTGGAGAAATATATGAATGCCCTGGGAGGAGAGATGGAGATGAGACGGGAATCTTTACAGGCCCATGTGGTGCTGATACAAAAGGAAGGGAAGGATGTTTCTCAGTGCTCTAGTTATAGACCGATATCACTTTTGAACATAGACACTAAGCTATACGCAAAGGTCCTAGCAACTAGGCTAAAAGATTTTATGCCAGAATGGATCCAGGGGGATCAGGTAGGATTTGTTCCAGGTAGGGAGGGTAGAGATAATGGGCTGAGAACTCTGTTGCTTATCCAGAAGGCTAGGAAGGGGAAACCCCGGTAGTGGTGCTCTCGATCGATGCTGAAAAGGCATTCGATAGAGAAGATTGGGGCTTTATGATGGATACTCTGGAGACTCTGGGAATGGGAGTAAGAATGAGAGAGTGGAAAGGAAAGTTGTATAGAGAGCCCTCAGCGGTTATCATGGTTAATGGAGAGAGGTCGGAACCTACTGGGATGTCAAATGGAACTAGACAGGGATGTCCACTGTCCCCATTGTTGTATGTATTGGAGTTGGAACCTTTATTGGCAACTATTAGGAAGAATATAAATATAAAAGGAGTGCAGATAGGAGGAGTTGAACATAAAGTGGCTGCCTTTGCGGATGACCTGTTGTTCTATGTGGGAAATCCTAGGATAACACTACCAAATCTAATGAACAGCTTAAAAGGATTATGGGGAGCTATCAAACTTGAAAATCAATCCAACAAAAACTGAGATCCTAAATGTAAACCTTCCAAATAGTGAAAAAGAAAAAATACAGAAAGAATTCCCTTTTATATGGAAAAATAGAGAGATAAAGTATTTGGGGGTTAAACTTTCTGCTTCATATACGAACCTGTATAAATTAAACTATATCCCACTCTTAAATGAGATCAAGGAAGAACTAAGGAGATTGGGAGGAGGTAATCCATCGTTGATAGGCCGTATAAACTTGATAAAAATGATAATTGTACCAAAAATCCTATATAAATTCCAGATGATTCCAGTCAAAATCCCGGAGGTTTTTTTTAAAGTAATAAAAAGGATGTTAACAAAATACATATGGAAAAATAAAAAACCTAGAATATCATATGACCTGTTAAGTAGAAAAAAGGAGAAGGGAGGACTGGGAGTGCCAGACATCAAGAGGTATTATAGAGCAGCAGTTCTAGCGAGAATTTATGATTGGACACATAATTCAGAGGGGAAAAGGTGGGTTAAGATTGAGAATGAATTAAGCGGAGTTACCTTGAGTAAAATTATATGGGCACCAGCACAATATAGAGGGTTAAAAGATACCACAAGTGTTTTTACATTAAACGTTTTAAAGGTTTGGGATAAATTGCATAAACTTATGAAATGGGATTTTAATTCACAATTAATATCACTGAGGAACACGGATTATTTTCCTCCAGGTAAGGAGAAGAACACAGGAAAATGGTTTAAAAAAGAGGATATCCAATTGAGAGATATCATGGAAGGACAGGAATTGAGAACACTTAAAGATTTGAAAAAAGATAAAAGGGAACTCTTCATTAAAATAGATGAGTGGAGATATCACCAATTAAAACACTTTGTCAGAAACCTTCCAAAACCGTTGAGATCGAGAAAGGATTGGAATCTGTTTGAGAGGTTGTTGGAAACACGAGGTGATGGGAGGCGGGGCACGGCAAAAGTTTATAAGATTATCACTGAGTTAGACACATACACAAAGCCAATGTATATAGTAAAATGGGAAAGAGATTTGGGAATAGAGATAGATGAAGACAAACAAAGGAAAATATATAGACTAATACACGAGAACATAAGTATGAGAGAGGTGGAGGTAAATTATAAGTGTTTAACGAGATGGCACATTACACCGAATGTTGAGTATAAGATATGTGGGGAAAATACACTAGAGTGCTGGAAGGGATGTGGAAAGATAGGCACGCTATATCATATATGGTGGGAGTGCCCGAAGATCCAAGGTTTCTGGGAGATAATGGTTCAACTAATTGAGAATATCTTTGGGATAAAAATAGGACTGGACCCAGAAGTGTGTCTACTACATAGTACAGAGCTATCAGTAAATAAATACAAGGACTCGGGTATATCGGGTACTATCTGAATGCGGCGAAGGGTCTGATACCTAGGCTCTGGCATAGACCAGAGGTGCCGAAGATAGAGGATTGGGTGGAGAGAACGAATCAGATATGCAGGATGGAGAAATTGTATTATATGCAAGAAGATAAAATGGGGCTATTCTCTAAGAAGTGGAGAAAATGGGAAGAATTTATGGTGAAATATATGAAGTAGCAGTGTGAGAGAGATGGAAGTATTCATATTTTCTATATTCTAGTTGGGAAAAGAGGAAATAGAACAATGCAGAGTGCGTGGGTTTATATGGGGGGAGGGAGGTTTTATTTAGGGAGGAGGGGTAATTAGATAGGGGGGGGGGGGGTAATGGGAAAAAAGATAGTAAGAAATGCAATTAATGATTTGGAAATGGTTTTTGTATGAGAATAATGATGAAATATGTATTATATATGGGAAATAAATAAATATTTAAATTTAAAAAAAAAAAGAAAGGTAGGAAGGGAAGGGGAGAGAAGGGAAGTAGGGAATGCAGAAAGGAAAGAAGGGGAGAAATTGATGCAAACGGAAGGAAGAAGAAGGGGAAGAAGGAAAGGAAAAGAAAAATAGAATAAAAGGAAGGGAGGGGAAGGGGAGGGATAAAGGGACAGAAAGAAGGTGGGAAGGAAAGAAGGAAGGCAGGAAGCGCAGTAAGGAAAGAAAAGTAGGGAGGGAAGGAAGAAATGAGGGGAAGTGTAAAAAAGGGAATGGAAAGGAAGGAAGGAAGGAAGGAAGGAAGGAAGGAAGGAAGGAAGAAAGAAGGAAAGGAGGGAGGGATATAAGGAAGAAATGGAGGAGAAAAAGGGGGAAGAAGGGAAAAAAACAAAGAAAGAAAGGATAGGAAATGAAGGAAGGATGGAAAGGAAAAAAGAAAGGAAAGAAAGGTAGAAGGGAGATAGGATAGAAAAGAAAAGGACAAAAATAGGGAAGGAAGAAAAAACAGGAAAGAAAGATAGGGAGTGAGGAAGGAAGGATAGAAAAAGAAGGATGGAAGGGAAGGAATGGAAGGAAAGAAAGGGAAGGAAGGAAGGGAAGGAGGGAAGAAAGGAAGGAAAGGAAGGAGGGAAAAAAGGGAAAGAGAGAAGGGAGGAAGGAAGGAAAAAAGGAAGGAAGGAAGGAAGGAAGGAAGGAAGGAAGGAAATGGAGGGAGTGAGGAAGGAAGGAGGGGAATGAAGCAAAGGTAAGGGAAGAAAAGGGAAAGAGAGGGATAGAAAGAAGGATAGAATAAATGAAGAGAGAAAGGAAGTGCAGTAAGGAGGGAGGAAAGAGAGAAAGGAAAAGAAGGAAGGAAGATAGAAAGGAAGGGGAAAAATGAAGGAGAGAGGAAAGAAAGGAAGTAAGGAAGCAAGTAAGGGAAGGGAGGGAAAGAAGGGAAGGAAGGAAGGGAAGGAGGAAAGAAATGTATGGAAAGAAGGACGGAAGGTGGGAAAGAAGGAAGGAGCCTTCCCTCAACTTCCCTTCCTTCCTTTCTTTCCTTCCTACCCTTCCTTATCTTCCTTCCTTTCTTCCTGCTCTCCATCCCCTTCCTTCCTTTGTGCTATAATCCCTACTTTCCTTTCCTTTCCTTACCGTTCTTTTCCTATGCCTTCCTTTCCTTTCCTTTCCATTCCTTTCCTTTCTTTTCCTTTTCTTTTCTTTCTTTTCTTTCCTTCCTTCCTTCCTTCCTTCCTTCCTTCCTTCCTTCCTTCCTTCCTCCCTTCCTTCCTTCCTTCCTTTCTTCCTTCCTTCCTTTCTTCCTTCCCTTCCATACATTTCTATCCTCCTTCCCTCCTTCCTTCCCCAATCCTTTCTTCCTTCCTTTCTTCCTCTTCTTCCTCCCATCCTTCCCTTTCTTCCCTCCCTCCCTTCTCCTTATCTTCCACCTTCGTCCCTCCTTCATTCTTCCCCTTCCTTCCTTTCTTCCTTCTTTCTTGATTTCCTTCCTTCCTTCCTCATTCACCCCCTCCCCTTCTCTCCCTCATTCCTTCCTTCTCTCCTTTTTTCCTCCTTTCCTCCCTCCATTCCATTCCCTCCTCTCCTTCTTTCATTCTCTTCCTTCCTTCACTCCCATCCATTTCCTTCCTTCCTTCCTTCCTTCCCATCCCTTCTTTTCCTCCCTTTCCTATCCTATCCTATCCTTCCTTCCCTTCCTTTCCTTCTTTCCATCCTTACCTTCCCTCCCTTTCCTTCCTTCCTTCTTTGCTTCCTTTCCTTCCCTTACCTTCCATCCCAATCCTCCCTCCTTTCCTTCCTTCACCCTCTCCCCTTCTCCAATTCCTTCCATTCTTACTTCATCCCTTCCCTTCTTATCTCCATTCCTTCCTTTTTCTTCCTTTCTTCCCTCATTCTTCCTTCATTTCCTCCCATCTTTTAATTCCTTCTAAGCAAAGCAATCCTTCCCCCTCCCCTACCCTCCTATCCCTCTCTCCCTTCCTTCCTTCCTTCCTTCCTTCCTTCCTTCCTTCCTTCCTTTCCTCCTTCCTTCCTTCCTTCCTTTCCTCCTTCCTTCCTTCTATCCTCTTTCCTTCCCTTCCTCCCCTCCCTTCCTGATTTCCTCCCTCCAAATTCTTCCTTCACTCTATCCTTCCTTCCTTTTTTCTTTCTTTTCTTCTTAACTTCCTCCCTTTTTTCCTTTCCTTCCTTCCTTCCTTCCTTCCTTCCTTCCTTCCATCCTATCTTCTCTCCTTCCTTCCCTTTCTTCCCTTCCTTCATTTTCTCAATTCCTCCCTTTTTCCTATCCTATCATATCCTATCCTTCCTACTCTTCTTTCTTCCTTTCTTCCTGTACTTCACTTCCATCCCTACCCTCCTTCCTCCCCCCCTCCCCATCTCCATTTCCTTTCATTCGATATTCATCCTTTCCTTCCCTTCCATCCTTCTTCCCTCCCTCATTCCTTTCTTTCTTCTCTTCCTTCCTTTCTTCCTTTCCCTCCATCCCATTCCCCTCTCTTCCCTACCCATTCTTTCCTTTCCCTTCTTTCCTTCCTTCTTTTCTTCCTTCCTTCCTCCCTTCCTTCTATCCCGCCCTCTTCCCTTCCTTCCTTCTTTCCCCTTCTCCTAACTTCCCTTTGCTTTCATTTCTCCCCCTTCTTTCCTTTCTGCCTCTCTTTCCCTTCCTTCCTTCCTTCTCTTCTTTCCTTCCCTCCTGCCCTCCATCCCCTTTCTTCCTTTGTGCTATAATCCCTTACTCCTTTCCAATCTTTCCTTTCCATTCCTTTATATCCCCTTTTTTTCCCCTTTCCCCAAGATAGAAAGAATGAAAAGAAGGGTAGCAAAGGAATGGGAGGGAGGGAGGGAGGGAGGGAGGGAGGGAGGGAGGGAAGAAAGAAAGAAAGAAAGAAAGAAAGAAAGAAAGAAAGAAAGAAAGAAAGGAAGGAAGGAAGGAAGGAAGGAAGGAAGGAAGGAAGGAAGGAAGGGAATGCATGAAGGAGAGTAGGGAGGGAAAGAGGAAGGAAGAACTGGAGGAAAGAAGGAAGGAGGGAAGGGGAGGGGGGGAAGGAAGGAAGGAAGGAAGAGAAAAGAAAAAAGAAAAGAAAAGAAAGGAAAGAAAGAAGAATTGAAAAATTGAAAGGAAAGGAAGGGAAAGGAAAAGAAAGGAAAGGAAAGAGGGGAAGGGATGAAGGCACAAAGGAAGGAAGGGGATGAAGAACAGAAGGGAAGGAATGAAGATAAGGAAAGGTAGGATGGAAATAAAGGAAGGAAGGGAAGGGAAGAAGGGGATAAATTTAAGCAAAGGGAAGGAAGGAGAAAGGGAAGAAGGAAAGGAAAGAAAGAATAAAAGGAAGGGAGGGGAATAAGGGATGGAAAGTAAGGGAAGGGGAGGGAGGGATATAAGGAAGGCAGGAAGGAAGGAAAGAAAGAAGGCAGGGAATGCAGGAAGGAAAGAAGGAAGAAAGGGATAGGAAAGAAAGGGTTAGGAAGAGAAGGGAAGGGGAGTGACGGAGGGAAGGGAAGAAAGGAAAGAAGGAAGTTAGTAAGATAGAGAAGGAAGGAAGGGAAGAAAGGAAGGAAGGGAAAAGAGGGGAGGGCAGCAGGCAAGAATGTAGGGAAGGAAGGAAGGAAAGGAGGGGAGGAAAGGAAAATAAGGAAGGAATGAGGGAGGGAAAAAGGATGGAAGGGAAGGTACTGATGAAGAAAGAATAAAAGGAAATGGAGATAGGGAGGGGGGAAGGAAGGAACGAAGAGAGGAATGATTGCAGTAATGGAAGTGAAAGAAAGGAAGAAAAGAAGGTCAGGAAAGAATGGAATGAAAGGATGGGAAGAGAATGAAGGGGAGGGAGTAAGGGACAAAAGGAAAAAAGGAAGGGAGGGAAGTGAAGGAGGGAAAAGAAAGAAGGAAAAGAAAGGACTGGAAGGAATGAAGTAGAAGAGGGGAGGGAAGTATGGAAGGAGGGAAGAAAGAAAGAAGGAAAGGATGGAACGGAAGGGAGGACAGAAAGGGATGAAGGAAGAAGGGTAGGGAGCAAAGGAAGAAAGGAGAGGAATGAAGGAAAGAAGGATGGAAAGAAGGATGGAAGGAATGAAGGATTGAAAGAGGAAGAAGGGAGGGAGGAAGGAAGGACAATAGAAATGTAGGGAGGAAAGGACGAAATGAGGAGAAGTGTAGGAAAGGGAGTGGAAAGGAAGGAAAGAAGAAAGAAAGAAGGAAAGGAAACAAAAAAGGGGAGGGAGGGAAATAAGGAAGAAATGGAAGGGAAATAGAGGGAAGATGGGAAAAAAAGGAAGAAATGATAGGAAATGAAGGAAGGATGGAAAGGAAAAAATACAGTTAAGAAAGGTAGGAGGGAGAGAGGATAGAAAAGGTAAGGAAGAAAAATAGGGAAGGAAGAAAAAACAGGAAAGATAGGGAGTGAGGAAGGAAGGATAGAAAAAGAAGGATGGAAGGGAAGGAATGGAAGGAAAAAAAGGGAATAAAGGAAGGGGAGGAGGGAAGAAAAGAAGGAAAGAAAGGAAGGAAGGGAACTAAGGAAAGAAAGAAGGAATGAAGGAAGGAAGGAAGGAAAATAGGAAGGAAAGAAATGGAGAGAGTGAGGAGGGAAGGAAGGATGGGAATGAAGGAAAGGCAAGGGATGAAAAGGAAAATTGAGGGATAGAAAGAAGGATAGAGTAAATGAAGGAAGGAAGGAAGGAGAGGAAAGAGAGAAGGGAAAAGGGAAAAGATGGAAGGACGGAAGGGACAATGAGGAAGGAAGGAAAGAAAGAAGGATGGAAGGAAGGAAGGATGGAAGGAAGGAAGGAGGGGAAGGGAGGGATGGAAAGAAGAAGTGGAAGGAGTGATGGAGGGAAGGAAGGAGGGGAAGGGAAGAGAAGGAGAGGGAGGGATAGATTGAAGGATGGGAGGAAGGAAGGGCTAGAGGGACATAAGGATGGAAATAATTAAGAAAGGAATAAAGAGAAGGAAGTAGGGAAGAGAGGAAAAAAGGAAAGAGGAGAGGATGTGAAGAAAGGAAGGAAGGAGGGAAGGAAGGAAGGAAGGAAGGAAGGAAGGAAGGAAGGAAGGAAGGAAGGAAGGAAAGAAGGGAAAAAAAGAAAAGAATGGAAGGAATGAAGGAGAGGAGGGGAGGGAAGGGAGGGATGAACAAAGGAGGGAATCAAGGCCTTCCTTCCTTAAGGAGGAAGGCAAGAAGGAAGGAAGAGAAAGAAAGAGAGAAGGGAGGAAGGAAGGAGGGGAAAGGAGGGATGGAAGGAAGGAATGGAAGAGTTGTAAGGAAGGAGGAAAGGGAGGGCAGGAGGGAAGGGAGAAGGGAGAGCAGAATGGAAAGAGGGGAAGGAAAGGAAGGAGGGAAAGGATGAAGGAAAGAAGGAAGGAAGGAAGATAGGAAGGAATGAAGGAAGGAAGGAAGGAAAAGGGGGGCATCTTTGAGAATGCTTGCAAACATTACAGCAAATTCATACCAGTACCAAGCTCCAGAGTCTGTGAAACATTTGAAAATTACCAATTACAATCAGTTGGGATTACATCCCTTGTTCTGGTCTCGCCATGCTGGAGAAGAAATTCCATCTTATCAGAGCACAAAAACAGCAGATTCTCAAACACAGAAAATCACAGCACAGCCGAAGCGGTTTTTCTTACAAAGCGGTGGCAAGAAAATGCTGAAAAATAAAATAAAGCAGATAGTCTAGGAAATGAGGTAAACTGCCTTTGGCCGAGGAGAGAGTAATGGATTTAAGAAAGGAAAGATAAATGATCTTGACACTTTCAAGCTTGACACTTGCACTGCTGTTTAAAGAACATGACATTACTCATTTGGAATTTACTTACTTGCTGTGCCAATGATTGCAGATTGGATTTATTATGATTGAACCAGTGAGCAACGAACACTGGTGTTCTGGGAGCATGGGTTAAAATATTTGAATTAATATAACTGAAAGCTTTCGGTTGGAAAATTCACTGGTTTGCAAACTGCTCTTATTTTGAGTGGGGACAAGATAGAAGATCAGTTACCTGCACTACATTACAATTCTGATATATTCATTGATGCACAACAGGAATCTGAAGTTACACAGCGTGGAGTATGTCGTTTCTGATGAAGCAGACAAACATTTGCTAAGCAGCTGCAGGAGATCCTTGCCCGTCTTCCAGAAAATCGCCTAAACTTGTTTTTATCAGCCACTCTACCCAAGATGCTGCTTGAATTTGCCCGTGCAAAAGTACAAATTCCTTACTTCCTTCCTTCCATCTTTATCTCCCCTTCCCTCCCTTCTAGTTCCTTCCTTACCTTCCTTTCATTCTTTCCATCCTTACCTTATCTCCCCTTTTTCCCTCCTTCTACCCTTCCCTTAAATCCCAATCTTCCCTCTTTTCCTTCCTTCACCCACTCCTTCCATTCTTCCTTCAACCTGTCAGGGCTCCGGGTAAGACCAGAGGTATGTGAACTGACGCAGGGAAACGCAGGCTTCAGATATGTTATAAACAATATAATTTATTAATACTAACAATACAAAACGCAGTGCAATACTAAAACATAAACACAGTGCAAACGAACCAAACCACCCACAGATAACAATGCATACAATGCAAGCGTAGTCAGGCAGGCCGGGTCAATAACAATCGGGTAGGTAGGAACAGGAGGAGCAGGAAGAGAGTAGTCAGGTCACGAGCCGGGTACAGCAACTAATGGGCAGGTAGGTACAGGGGGGTCAGGCAGAGAATGGTCGGGGTCACAAGCCAGGGATCAAACAGGAGAGGTCAGCAGAGGTCAGGATCAGGCAGGGTCGGCAACGAGTCAGTCAGGCAGGAACAGGAACAGGAACAGAAACAGGAATGCAGGTAACAAGATACAGGGGCCCATGGAAAAACACACACCAAGGCACAGACTGCAGGTCTGGCCATCCCTTAAATACACCTGCTATCAGCCTCAGGTGTTTGGCTGACTGCAGGGTTGAGTCTCTGATTGCTGAGAGCACCCGCAGGCCAGCCCTGGTACTGCAGCCCACAAGGCAGGTGAGTCCCACCATTATTGGCAAGTCCATTCCTGACACATCCCTTCCATTATTTACATTCCATCATTTCCCTGACTTTCTTCTTCCCTCTCCCTCATTCTTCCTTCTTTTCCTCCCATCCTTCCTTCCTCTTCCCTTCTCTTCCTCTCCTCCCTTCCTGATTTCCTTCCCTCCCTTCATTTCTTTTCTTCATATATTTTCTTCTTTCCTTCCTTCTTTCCTATCCTAACCTTCCTACCCTTCTTTTCTTCTTTTCTTCCTTTCCTTCACTTCCATCTCTACCCTCCTTCATCCCCCCCCCTCTCCATCTCCATTTCCTTTCATTCGTCATTCATCCCATCATTCCCTTCCATCCTTCTTCCCTCCCTTCCTTCCTTTCCTCTCCTCTTTCCCCTGCTTTCTTTCTGGCTTCCCTCCCTCTATTCCTTACTTACGTCTTTTCCTATTTCCTTGCTTCCCTATTTTCCTTCGTTATCTTCCTTCCTTTCTTTCCTTTCCCTTCGTTCGTTCCCTCTCTTCCTTAACTCCCCTCCAATAACTTCCAATCCTTCCTTCCTTCCTTCCTTAATTCCTTCCTTCTTTCCTTCCTTCCTTCCTTCTTCCCATCTCTCCTTCCTTCCCTCCTTTCATTTAATTCCCTCCTTCCATCTTTCATACCTCCCTTCCCTCCCCTCCCTTCATACCTTCCATGCCTTTCTTTTCCTTCTTTCATATTCCTCCTTCACTCCCCTTCCTTCTTACCTTCTCTCCTTTTTTCCTTCCTTTTTTCCTTCGATCCTTCCTTCCTTCCCTTTCTTCATTCTATCCTATCTTTTTTTACCATCTTTTCCCTTCCTTCATTCCCTTCTCTTCCTTTCATTTTTTTCCTTCCTGACCTTCTTTTCTTCCTTTCCTTCACTTACATCCCTACAATCTTAAATCTCTTCTTTCCTTCTTTCCCCCTTCTCCCTCACCATTTCCTTCTATTCGTTCTTCATCCCTACCTTCCTTTCCATCTTTACCCTTCTATCCTTTTTTTTCCCTCCCTCATTCCTTACTTCCTTTCCCCCACTCCTTTCCTTCCTTCCTTCCTTCCTTCCTTTCCTTCCTTCCTTCCTTCCTTCCTTCCTTCCTTCCTTCCTTCCTTCCTTCCTTCCTTCCTTCCTTCCTTCCTCCCTTCTCTCTTTCTTTCCTTTCCTTCCTTTCACTCCTTCATTTATGTTCTTCTGTCCATCTTTTCCTCCTTTGTTCTCTTCCTTCTTCTCTTTACTTCTTTCCTTCCTCATTGTCCCTTCCTTCTTTTCTCCCTTATCTCTTTCTTCTCCTTATTTTCTCCCTCATTACTGCACTTCTTTCCTTCCTTCATTTATTCTATCCTTCTTTCTATCCCTCCCTTTCCCTTTTTTTCCCCTTTCCTTCATTCTTCTCCTTCCCTCCACACTCCCTCCATTTCATTCCTTCCATCTTTTTTTCCTTCATTTCTCCCTTCTCTCTTTCCCTTGATCCCTTCCTTTCTTTCCTTCCTTTCCTTCCTTTCTTTCCTTCCTTTCTTCCCTCCTTCCCTTCCTTCCCTCTTTTTCCTTCCATTCCTTCCCTTCCCTCCGTCTTCCTTCATTCCTTCCTTCCTTCCTTCCTTCCTTATTTCCTTCCTTCACTCATTATCTTCCCTTCCTTCCCTGCCTTTCATCTCTGCCTTTCCTTTCCCTTGCCTTCAATCCATTCTACTTTCCCTTACATTCCTTACTCCTTTCTTCTTTCCTTCTCTTTTTTTCTTCCCTCCTTCCCTCCATCCCCATTCTTCCTTCCTTCATTAATTCTTCTTCCTTTCTTTCCTTTCTTACTTCCTTTATTCACATCCTCTCCTCTCTTCTTTCCTTTTTTCCTCCTTTCCCTACTTCCTTCTCTTTTTTCCTTTCTTCATTATTTCCATTCTTATGTCCCTCTTGCCCTTCCTTCCTTCCTTTCTCCCATCCTTCAGTCTATCCCTCCCTCTCCTTCTCTCCCCCTCCTTCTCTCCCCCTCCTTCTTTCCTTCCACTTCTTTCCATCTCTCCCTTCCCCTCCTTCCTTCCTTCCTTCCTTCCTTCCTTCCTCCCTTTTCTCTTTTTTTCCTTTCCTTCCTTTCTTCCTTTCCCTCCTCCATAAATATGTTCTTCTATTCTTTCCCTCCTTTTTTCTCTTCCTTCCTTTCTTTTCTTCCTTCTTTCCTCATTGTCCCTTCCTCTTTTTCACTTCTCTCTTTCCTCTCCTTCCTTCCTTATTTCCTCCCTCCTTACTGCACTTCCTTCCTTCCTTCATTTATTCTATCCTTCTTTCTATCTTTCCCTTTTCTTCCCTTGCCTTTCCTTCATTCCCCTCCTTTCTCCCTCACTCCCTCCATTTCATGCCTTCCTTCTTTTTGTTTTTCCTTCCTTGCTCCTTCTCTCTTTCCCTTGTTCCCCTCCTTCCTTTCTCTCCTTCCTTTCTTCCCTTCTTCCCTTCCTTCCTTCCCTTTCTTTCTTTCTTTCTTTCTTTCCATTCCTTTTATCCTTATTTTCTATCCTTTCTTCATTCCTCACTCCCTATCTTCCATTTTCTTCCTTACCTTTTTTTATCCTGTCTCCCTCCTACCTTTCTTTCCTTTCTTTTGTCCTTTCCTTCCTTCCTTCATTTCCTATCCTTTTTTCCTTTGTTTTATTTCCTTTTGTTTCCCCTTTTCCTCCTCCATTTCTTCCTCATTTCCCTCCCTTCCCTTTTTTGTTTCCTTTTCTTCTTCCATCCATCTTTCCTATTCCCTTTCCTACACTTCCCCTCATTTCTTCCTACCCTCACTACATTTCTATGCTCCTTCTTTCCTCCCTCCCTCCTTCCTTCCTTCTTTCCTTCCTTCCATCCTTCCTTCCTCTCCTTTATCCTTTCCTCCCTCCTCCTCTTCTTCCTTCATCCCTTCCCTCCTTCCTTCCCTTCCATCCTTTCCTTACTTCTTTCCTCCCTCCTTTCTTACTTCCCTCCCCTCCTTCTCCTTCACTACTTCCATGCCTTTCTTTTCCTTCTTTCTTTCCCTTCTACTTCCTTCTTACCTTCTCTACTTTCTTCCCTTTCCTCCTTCTTTCCTTTTCTCAATTCCTTCCTTTCCTATCCTATCTTTACTTTTTTACCTCCCTCCCCTTCCTTTAGTCCCTTCCTTTCATTCTGTCCTTCCTGACCTTTTTTTTTCCTTTCTTTTACTTCCATCCCTGCAAACCTTCCTCTCTTCTTTCCTTCTTTCTCCCCTCCCCATAACCATTTCTTTTCTATTCCTTCTTCATCCCTACCTTCCCTTCCATCCTTACGCTTTCATCCTTGTACAATCCCTCATTCCTTCCTTCCTTCCTTCCTTCCTTCCTTCCTTCCCTATATTCTTGCCTGCTTCCCTCCCCTCTTTTCCCTTCCTTCGTTTCTTCTCGTCCTTCCTTCCCTCCCTCCTTCCCTTCTTACTTCCTTCTTTTGTTCCTTCCCTTCCCTCCATCAATCCCCTCCCCTTCCCTTCTCTTCCCCACCCTTACTTTCCTTTCCTTCCTTCCTTCCTTCCTTCCTTCCTTCCTTCCTTCCTTCCCTTTCTTTCCTTCTATTCCTTCCCCTCCATCCTTCTTTTTCTATACTTCTTATCTTCCTTTCCTGTGTTTTCTTCCTTCCCTATTTTTCTTCCTTACCCTTTCTATCCTGTCTTCCTCCGACCTTTCTTTCCTTTCTTTTTTTCCTTTCCATCCTTCCTTCATTTCCTATCCTTTCTAACTTTGTTTTTTTTTTTCCTTCTTTACCCTTTTTCCTCTCCATTTCTTCCTTATTTCCCTCCTCCACTTTTTTTTGTTTCCTTTCCTTCTTTCTTTCTTCTTTCCTTCCTTCCTTTTCATTCCCTTTCCTAAACTTCCCCTCATTTCTTCCTTTCCTCCCTACATTTCTATCCTCCTTCCTTCCACCCTCTCTCCTTCCTTCCTTCTTACCTTCCTTCCTCTCCTTTCTTCCTTTTCTCCCTCCCCTTTTTTTTGTATCCCTTCCTTCCTTCCTTCCTTCTTTCCTCCCTCCTTCCTTACTTCCCTCCCCTCCTCTCCTTCATTCCCTCCATACCTTTATTTTCCTTCTTTCCCTTCCCTCCTTCACTTTCCTCTTCTTACCTTCTGTGCTTCCTTCCCTTTCTTCCTTCTTTTCTTTTCTCCCTTCCTCCCTTTCCTATCCTATTTTTTCTTTATTCCCTCCCTCCCCTTCTGTCATTCCCTTCCTTTCATTCAATCAATCCTTCCTGACCTTCTTTTCTTCCTTTCTTTCATTTCCATCCCTGCAATCCTTCCTCTCTTCTTTCCTTCCTTCCCCCCTCCATTTCCTTTGATTGTTTCCTCATCCCTTCCTTCCCTTCCAACCTTACCCTTCCATCCTTGTTCCCTCCCTCATTCCTTCCTTTACTTTCCTCCCCTCCATTCCTTCCTTCCATCCTTCCCTACTTCCCTCGCCTCCATCTCTCCTCTTCCCTTCTCTTCTCTTCCCTGCCCTTTCTTTCCATTCCTTTCCCTTCCTTCCTTCTTTCCATCTTGGTTTCTCTGCCTTCCTTCTTTCCTTCCTTCCTTGCTTTCCTTTTATCCCTCCCTCCCTTTTCCCTTTCCTTCCATCCCTTGTTCCCCTCCCTTCCTTTCATTCTGCCTCTTCTCCTTCCTTCCCTTTGCTTCAATTTCTCCCCTTCTTTCCTTTCTGCATTCCTTCCTTCCCCTTCCTTCCTCTTTTCCTCCTTACATTCTCTACTCTCCTCTCCTTCATGCATTCCCTTCTTCCCTATTTTTCCTCTTTCCCTTCCCTCCTTTATTCCCTCCACCTCCCCTTTTTTCCTTATTTTATTGCTTCCTTCCTTCCTGGGAAAAAAGAAAGGATGGGAAGGAGAGGTAAGGGAAGAAAGGAAGGAAGGAAGGAAGGAAGGAAGGAGGGAAGGAAGGGAATGATGAGAGGAAGAAGAGGAAGAAAGGTGGGATTAAGGAAATAGGGAAGGTGGATAGAAATGTATGGAAGGAAGCACGGAGGGAAAGAAGGAAGGAAAAGGAAAGGAATGGAAAGGAAAGCATAGGAGAGGAGGGGAGAGATGAAGGCAAAAAGGAAGGAAGGGGATGGAGGGCAGGAGGGAAGGAAGGAAGAGAAAAAAGGGTAGGAAGGGGATAAGTGGAAGCAAAGGGAAGGTAGGAGGAAGAAAGGGAAGAGGGAGGGAAGGAGGGAAAGAGGGAGGGAGGGAAGAAGGAAATGAAAGGGTAGGGAAAGATAGAAGGAAGGTAGGAAGGACGGAAGAAAAGAAAGAAGGAATGCATGGAAAGCAGGAAGGAAAGAATCAAGGAAAGGAAAGGAAAGGAATGAAAGGGAATGAAGAGAAGGGAGTAGGGAGGGTGGGAAAAGAAGGAAGGAAGGGAAGAAAGGAAGGACGGAAGAAAAGGAAGGAAAGAGGAAAAGATAGAAGGAAGGGAGGAAACGAGGGAGGGAAAGGAGGGGAGGGAAGCCGGAAGGAAAGCAGGGAAGGAGTAAAGGAAAGGAAGGAAGGAATGAGGGATGGAAGAAGAATGGAAAGGGAAAGATAGAAGGGAAGGAAGTAAGGGGTGTTAGGTAAGGAAGGGTAGGAAAATTAGGATAGGAAATGGAGGAATTAAAAAAAAGGAAAGAAGGAAGAAATGGAAGAAAGGGAGGAAGTTATGAAGGAAAAAAATAAGGAAGGAAAGAAATAATGAAGGAAGAATGGGGAGGGGGGATAGGAAAAAGGTAAAAGAAGAAAAGAGAAAAAGAAGGCAGGAAGAAAAAGGAAAAAAAAAAGAAAAGAAAGGAAAGGAAAGTGAAAAGAGGGAAGGAAGGAAGGGAGGAAGAAAAGATATGAAGGAAAGAAATGAAGGGAGGGGAGGAAGGAAAGAGGGAAAGAAGGAAGGAAGGAAGGAAGGAAGGAAGGAAGGAAGGAAGGGAGGGAAAGAAGGGAAAGGACGGGAGAGGAGGGAAGTGGAAAGTAGGAAAGGAAGGAATGGAGTTAAGAAGGGAAGGAATGAAGGAAGAATGAAGAAGGGGAGGGGGGTGAAGGAAGGAAAGGAGGGAGGATTGGGATGGAAGGGAAGGAAAAAAAAAGGAAGAAAAGAAGGAGGGAAGGAAGGAAAGGGAAGGTAAGGATGGAAAGAATGAAAGGAAGGGAAGCAAGGAATGGATAGGATAGGAAAGGGAGGAAAATAGGTAAGGAAAGAAGGAAGAAAGGGAAGGAAGAAGGAAGGATGGAAGGGGAGGGAGGGAAGAAAGAAAAGAAGGAAAGGATTTGATAGGATAAGATAGGATAGAAAAGGGAGGAATTGAGAAATGGAAAGAAGGAAGAAAGGGAGAAAGGAAAGATCAGGAAGAATGAAGAGGGAGGATAGGAACCAAGTAAAGAAAAAAGGAAGGAGAGGAAGGAAAGGGAAGGAAGAAAGAAGGCAGCAAGAAAAAGGAAAGGAAAGTGAAAAGAGGGAAGGAGAAAGGAAGGAATAGTAGGAACTGAAGAAAGGAAGGAAGGAAGGAAGGAAGGAAGGAAGGAAGGAAGGAAGGGAAGAAATGAAGGAAGAGAGGGACGGAGGGAACGATGAAAGCAAAGAAGAAAGGAAGGAAGGGAGGGAGGGAAAGGATGGTAGAGAAGTGGGAAGGAAAGCAAGGAAGGAAGGAAAGGATGGAAGGAAATGAAGGAAGAAATGAGGTGGGGAAGAAGAAAGGAAGGGAAAGGATGGAAGGGAGATAAGAAGGGAAGGGAAGAAGGAATGTAAGGAAAGGAAAGGGGGGTGAAGGAAAGAAGGGAGGAAGAAGGAAAGGAAAGGAAGGAAAGGAAAGGAAGAAAAGAACGTGTGAAGTAAGGGGAGGAAAGGTCAGGATGGAAAGAATGAAAGAAAGGAAGAGAAGGAAAGAAGGGGAGGGAGGGAGGGAGGTAAGAAAGAGAAGAAAGGAAGGAAAGGGAGGAGAGAGGATAGGAAAGAATGAAGAAGGGGAAAGACGGAGAGAAGTTAAGAAGGAAGGAAGGAAGGAAGGAAGGAAGGAAGGAAGGAAGGAGAGGGGAGGGAAGGGATAGAAGGAAGGAATGTAGAAGGAAGGGAAGTATGGAATGAATGAAAGAGAGGAGGGGAGGGAATGGAGAGAGGAAAGGAGAAAGGAAGAAAATAAGTAATGAAGAAGAAAGAGAAGGGGATGGATGGAATGAATGAAGGAAGGAAGGAAAGTAAGAAGAAAGGAAGGAAGGGAAAAAATGAAGGAGAAAGGAAAGAGGAAGGAAAGGAAGCAAGGAAGAGAGGGAAAGAAGGAAGGAAGGAAGGAAGGAAAGAAGGAAGAAAGGAAGGAAGGAAGGAAGGAAGGAAGGAAGGAAGGAAGGAAGGAAGGAAGGAAGGAAAAGAAAGGAATGGAAAGAAGAAATTAAAGGACAGAAAGAATAATAGAAGGAAAGGAAAGGAAAGGAGAGAAGGGATGAAAGCACAAAGCAAGGAAGGGTTGGAGAGCAGGATGAAAGGAAGGAAGATAAGAAAGGGAAGGAAGGAAAGAAAGTAAGGGAGGGAAGCGGAGGGAAAGGAAGAATGGAAGACAGAATGGGTATTAAAGGAAGTAAAGAGAAAGTAGGAGAAAAGGGAGAAGGAAAATAAAGGGAAGGAATTGAAAGGAAAAAAAAGGAAAGGAAAGGAAAAGAAAGGAAGGGATAGAAGGAAGGAAGGAAGGAAGGAAAGAAGGAAGGCATGGAATACAGGCAGGAAAGAAGGAAGGAAGGGACAGGAAAGAAAGGGTAGGGAAGAGAAGGGAAGGGGAGGGACAGAGGGAAGGAAGGAAGGAAGGAAGGAAGGAAGGAAGGAAGGAAGGAAGGAAAGGTGTGGAGGAAAGGAAGCAAGGAATGAGGGAGGGAAAAAAAGGATAGAAGGGTAAGGATGGAAAGGAAGGTAGGGATGAGGGACGGAGGGAACGATGAAAGCAGAGAAGAAAGGAAGGGAGGGAGGGAGGGAAAGGATGGTAGAGAAGTGGGAAGGAAAGCAAGGAAGGAAGGAAAGGATGGAAGGAAATGAAGGAAGAAATGAGGTGGGGAAGAAGAAAGGAAGGGAAAGGATGGAAGGGAGATAAGAAGGGAAGGGAAGAAGAAGGAATGTAAGGAAAGGAAAGGGGGGTGAAGGAAAGAAGGGAGGAAGAAGGAAAGGAAAGGAAGGAAAGGAAAGGAAAGGAAAGGAAGAAAAGAACGTGTGAAGTAAGGGGAGGAAAGGTCAGGATGGAAAGAATGAAAGAAAGGAAGAGAAGGAAAGAAGGGGAGGGAGGGAGGGAGGGAGGGAGGTAAGAAAGAGAAGAAAGGAAGGAAAGGGAGGAGAGAGGATAGGAAAGAATGAAGAAGGGGAAAGACGGAGAGAAGTTAAGAAGGAAGGAAGGAAGGAAGGAAGGAAGGAAGGAAGGAGAGGGGAGGGAAGGGATAGAAGGAAGGAATGTAGAAGGAAGGGAAGTATGGAATGAATGAAAGAGAGGAGGGGAGGGAATGGAGAGAGGAAAGGAGAAAGGAAGAAAATAAGTAATGAAGAAGAAAGAGAAGGGGATGGATGGAATGAATGAAGGAAGGAAGGAAAGAAAGAAGAAAGGAAGGAAGGGAAAAAATGAAGGAGAAAGGAAAGAGGAAGGAAAGGAAGCAAGGAAGAGAGAGAAAGAAGGAAGGAAGGAAGGAAGGAAGGAAGGAAAGAAGGAAGAAAGGAAAGAAGGAAGAAAGGAAGGAAGGAAGGAAGGAAGGAAAAGAAAGGAATGGAAAGAAGAAATTAAAGGACAGAAAGAATAATAGAAGGAAAGGAAAGGAAAGGAAAGGAGAGAAGGAAGGGTTGGAGAGCAGGATGAAAGGAAGGAAGATAAGAAAGGGAAGGAAGGAAAGAAAGTAAGGGAGGGAAGCGGAGGGAAAGGAAGAATGGAAGACAGAATGGGTATTAAAGGAAGTAAAGAGAAAGTAGGAGAAAAGGGAGAAGGAAAATAAAGGGAAGGAATTGAAAGGAAAAAAAAGGAAAGGAAAAGAAAGGAATAGAAAGGAAAAGAAAGGATAGAAGGAAGGAAGGAAAGAAGGAAGGCATGGAATACAGGCAGGAAAGAAGGAAGGAAGGGACAGGAAAGAAAGGGTAGGGAAGAGAAGGGAAGGGGAGGGACAGAGGGAAGGAAGGAAGGAAGGAAGGAAGGAAGGAAGGAAGGAAGGAAGGAAGGAAGGAAGGAAAGGTGTGGAGGAAAGGAAGCAAGGAATGAGGGAGGGAAAAAAAGCATAGAAGGGTAAGGATGGAAAGGAAGGTAGGGATGAGAAAGAATAGAAGGAAATGGTGATGGAGAGGGGGGAAGGAAGGAAAGTAGAGAGGAAAGATTGTAGGGATGGAAGCGAAAGAAAGGAAGAAAAGAAAGTAAGGAAGGAACAAATTAAAGGAAGAAAAGGGAATGAAGGAAGTGAAAAGATGGTAAAAAAAGAAAAGATAAAAAGATAGGATAAGATAGGAAAGAATGAAGAAAGGGAAGGAAGGAAGGATTGAAAGAAAAAAGGAAGGAAAAAAGGAGAGAAGGTAAGAAGGAAGGGGAGTGAAGGAGGAATATGAAAGAAGGAAAAGAAAGGCATGGAAGGTATGAAGAAGTGAAGGGGAGGGAAGGGAGGTATGAAAGATGGAATGAGGGAATAAAATGAAAGGAAGGGAAGGAAGGAGAGATGGGAAGAAGGAAAGAAGGAAGAAAGGAAGGAAGGAAGGAAAGAAGGAAGGAATTAAGGAAGGAAGAAAGGATTGGAAGTGATTGGAGGGGAGTTAAGGAAGAGAGGGAACGAACGAAGGGAAAGGAAAGAAAGGAAGGAATGGAGGGAGGGAAGCCGGAAAGAAAGCAGGGAAAGAGGAAAGGAGAGGATGGAAGGAATCAGGGAGGGAAGAAGGTTGGAAGGGAATGATGGGATGAATGACGAATAAAAGAAAATGGAGATGGAGAGCGGGGGGGATGAAGGAGGTTAGAGATGGAAGTGAAGGAAAGGAAGAAAAGAAGGTTAGGAAGGTTAGGATAGGAAAGAAGGAAGGAAAGAAGAAAATATATGAAGAAAATAAATGAAGGGAGGGAAGGAAGTCAGGAAGGGAGGAGAGGAAGAGAAGGGAAGAGGAAATCAGGATGGGAGGAAAAGAAGGAAAGAATGAGGGAGAGGGAAGAAGAAATTCAGGGAAAATATGAAATGGAGATAACGGAAGGGATGAAGGAAGAATGAAGAATGTTTATATCAGAATTTTAATGTACTGATTTTTAGTGTAGTGATCTTCGGTCTTGTCCCCACAAAAAAATAAGAGCAGTCTGCAAACCACTTGTCCTCAACCAAAATAAGAGCATTCTGCAAACCAGTGAATTTTCCAACCGAAAGCTTTCAGTAAATCAATTCAAATATTTTAACACCAGTGTGCGTTGCTCACTGGTTCAAACATAATAAATCCAATCTGAAATCATTGGCACAGCAAGTAAGTCAATTCCAAATGAGCCATGTCATATTCTTTAAAAAGCTATGCAAGTGTCAAGCTTAAAAGTGTCTAGATCATTTATCTGCCTTTCTTAAATCCATTACTCTCTCATCTGCCAAAGGCAGTTTACATAATTTCCTACACTATCTGCTTTATTTTATTTTTCAGCATTTTCTTGCCACCGCTTTGTAAGAAAAACCGCTTCGGCTGTGCTGTGATTTTCTGTGTTTTAGAATCTGCTGTTTTTGTGCTCTGCTCAGATGGAATTTCTTCTCCAGCATAGCGAGACCAGAACAAGGGATTGTACTCCCAACTGAGTGGCATTGGTCTTTTTCAAACGTTTCATAGACTCTGGAGCTTTGTACTTGTCTGAATTTGCTATATTGTGTTTAAGCATTCGACTTTATGTGATGCAAGTTAAGCTGTTCCAAAGCCCGCTCATGATCGGTAAAGCATCTTCATTTATGAACCTTTGTGGGTCTCTTCCTAAATCACCGTGAGCTTCTTGATTCCAAAGTGTGTGAAGAAACAAAGGTCTTCCTAGAAAGAGGTGGAATCATACACATAAGGAGTTTCATCGTGAGCTACCATATCTAGCATCTCTTTCAGCACGGTGTTTGGTGGACACAAATATGACAACAAATCTGAAGGCTTCACAATGCCGCGCAATAGATGTTGAAGCAAAGCACTTTTATTTTCTGCCCTCGCATGAAAAAATGCCAATATTATCTGATTCACTTAGCTTTGTATCAACATCCAGACAGATTATCTAAATTTCAGTAACATCTACACGTTCAAATTCTAGCAGCATCTTGGAAAGAGTGGCTGTGAAAACCAAGGTTAGGCTATTTTCTGGAATGCGGGTTAGGAACTCCTGCAGCTGCTCAGCAAAAGTTTGTCTGCTAAATCATAAACGACATACTCCACAGTGCGTAACTTCAGATTCCTGTTGTGCATCAATGATTATATCAAAATTTTAATGTAGTGCAGGTAACTGATCTTCTATTTTGTCCTCAACCAAAATAAGAGCATTCTGCAAACCAGTGAATTTTCCAACCGAAAGCTTTAGGTAAATCAATTCAAATATTTTAACACCAGTGTGCGTTGCTCACTGGTTCAAACATAATAAATCCAATCTGAAACCATTGGCACAGCAAGTAAGTCAATTCCAAATGAGCCATGTCATATTCTTTAAACAGCTCTGCAAGTGTTAAGCTTGAAAGTGTCAAGATCATTTATCTTCCTATCTTAAATCCATTACTCTCTGCTCTGCCAAAGGCAGTTTACCCCATTTCCTACACTATCTGCTTTATTTTATTTTTCAGCATTTTCTTGCCACAGCTTTGTAAGAAAAAACGCTTCGGCTGTGCTGTGATTTTCTGTGTTTTAGAATCTGCTGTTTTTGTGCTCTGCTCAGATGGAATTTCTTCTCCAGCATAGCGAGAACAGAACAAGGGATTGTACTCCCAACTGAGTGGCATTGGTCTTTTTCAAACGTTTCATTGACTCTGGAGCTTTGTACTTGTCTGAATTTGCTGTATTGTGTTTAAGCATTCTATTTTATGTGATGCAGGTTAAGCTATTCCAAAGAACGCTCATGATCGGTAAAGCATCTTCATCTATCAATCTTTGTGGGACTCGTCCTAAATCACCATGCGCTTCTTGATTTAAAAGTGTGGAAGTTTGTTTCTAGAAAGAGGTGGAGATCATACACATAAGGTGTTTCATCGTGAGCTACCATATCTAGCATCCCTTTCAGCACGGTGTTTGGTGGGCACAAATATGACAACAAATCTGAAGGCTTCACAATGCCGCGCAATAGATGTAGAAGCAAAGCACTTTTATTTTCTGCCCTCGCATGAAAAAATGCCAATATTATCTGATTCACTTAGCCTTGTATCAACATCCAGACAGATTATCTAAGTTTCAGTAACATCTACACGTTCAAATTCTAGCAGCATCTTGGAAAGAGTGGCTGTGAAAACCATGGTTAGGCTATTTTCTGGAATGCGGGCTAGGAACTCCTGCAGCTGCTCAGCAAAAGTTTGTCTGTTAAATCATAAACGACATACTCCACAGTGCGTAACTTCAGATTCCTGTTGTGCATCAATGATTATATCAGAATTTTAATGTAGTGCAGGTAACTGATCTTCTATCTTGTCCTCAACCAAAATAAGAGCATTCTGCAAACCAGTGAATTTTCCAACCGAAAGCTTTAGGTAAATCAATTCAAATATTTTAACACCATTGTGCGTTGCTCACTGGTTCAAACATAATAAATCCAATCAGAAATCATTGGCACAGCAAGTAATTCAATTCCAAATGAGCCATGTTATATTCTTTATAAAGCTATGCAAGTGTCAAGCTTAAAAGTGTCAAGATCATTTATCTGCCTTTCTTAAATCCATTACACTCTCATCTGCCAAAGGTAGTTTACATAATTTCCTACACTATCTGCTTTATTTTATTTTTCAGCATTTTCTTGCCACCGTTTTGTAAGAAAAACCGCTTCGGCTGTGCTGTTATTTTCTGTGTTTTAGATTCTGCTGCTTTTGTGCTCTGCTCAGAAGGAATTTCTTCTCCAGCATAGCGAGACCAGAACAAGGGATTGTACTCCCAACTGAGTGGCATTGGTCTTTTTCAAACGTTTCATAGAATCTGGAGCTTTGTACTTGTCTGAATTTGCTATATTGTGTTTAAGCATTCTACTTTATGTGATGCAGGTTAAGCTGTTCCAAAGCCCGTTCATGATCGGTAAAGCATCTTCATCTATCAATCTTTGTGGGACTCGTCCTAAATCACCATGCGCTTCTTGATTCCAAAGTGTGGAAGTTTGTTTCTAGAAAGAGGTGGAGATCATACACATAAGGAGTTTCATCGTGAGCTACCATATCTAGCATCCCTTTCAGCACGGTGTTTGGTGGACACAAATATGACAACAAATCTGAAGGCTTCACAATGCCGCGCAATAGATGTTGAAGCAAAGCACTTTTATTTTCTGCCCTCGCATGAAAAAATGCCAATATTATCTGATTCACTTAGCTTTGTATCAACATCCAGACAGATTATCTAAGTTTCAGTAACCTCTACACGTTCAAATTCTAGCAGCATCTTGGAAAGAGTGGCTGTGAAAACCAAGGTTAGGCTATTTTCTGGAATGCGGGTTAGGAACTCCTGCAGCTGCTCAGCAAAAGTTTGTCTGCTAAATCATAAACGACATACTCCACAGTACGTAACTTCAGATTCCTGTTGTGCATCAATGATTATATCAGAATTTTAATGTAGTGCAGGTAATTGATCTTCTCTCTTGTCCTCAACCAAAATAAGAGCATTCTGCAAAACCAGTGAATTTTCCAACCGAAAGCTTTCAGTAAATCATTTTTTCACACCAGTGTTCGTTGCTCAATTCCAAATGAGCCATGTCATGTTCTCTAAACAACACTGGAAGTGTCAAGCTTGAAAGTGTCAAGATCATTCATCTGTGCTCTGATTTTCTGTGTTTGAGAAGCTGCTGCCTTCGTGCTCTGCTCAAAGTGGAATTTCTTCTTCAGCATGGCGAGACCAGAACAAGGGATGTACTCCCAACTGATGTAATTGCGATGCAGGTTCTGCTGTTCTAAAGCCCGCTCATGATCTGTGATCGATAGAGCATCTTCATCTATCAATCTTTGTTGGACTCCATCACCATGCGCTTCATGATTCGAAAGTGTGGGAAGACACAAGGGTCTTACTAGAAAGAGGTGGAGATCATACACATAAGGTTCTTCATCATGATCTACCATATCTAGCATCTCTTTCACCACCGGTGTTTGGTGGACACAAACATGCTTCACAATGCCGCGCAATAGATGTAGAAGCAAAACAGTTTTACATGAAAAAATGCAAGCTTTAACTGATTCATTTATCTTTGTATCAACATCCAGACGGATTCGCACATGTTCACTACACGTTCAAATTCTAGCAGTATCTCGTAAAGAGTGGCTGAGAAGATTAGGCTATTTTCTGGAATGTGGGCTAGGATCTCCTGCAGCTGCTCATCAAAAACGACATAATCCACGCTGCGTAACTTCACATTAAGGTCCGTGCATCAGACGGCCATGTGTAACAATGATTATATCAGCATTTTAATTTAGTGCAAGAACCTGATCTTGCACCTTGTCCTCGCCCAAAATAAGAGCAGTCTGCAAACCAGTAAACTGCTCACTGGTTCAATCCATTCCAATCTGCTCCATCATACTAGACTGTCGACTTCGTGAGCGGCAGAAGGCTAAGAGTAGCTAAAGTGTAGCAGCTGTTTTTGGAGAAGGAAAGTGTAAATGAAAAATTACAAAAGTCTTTGCACAGCAAATAGAAATTCCTGACTTCCTTCTGCCCTTTTTCTTTCCTTCCTTCCATCCTTTTTTCCTTCTTCTCCTTACTTCATTTACGCTCTTCCTTCCATTCCCTTCCATTCCCTTTCCTACACTTCCCCTACCTTCTTTTCCTTCCTTCGCTCCCTAAATTTCTATCCTCCTTCCTTCCTCACCCATTTTCCTTCCTTCCTTCATTCCTTCTTGATTCGAAAGTGTGGGAAGACACAAGGGTCTTCCTTCCTTCCTTCTTTCCTTCATCCCTTCCCTCCTTCCTTCTCTTCCCCTCTTTCCATTCTGCTCCCCTTCTCCCTTCCCTCCTGCCTTCCCTTTCCTCCTTCCTTAAAACTCTTCCATTCCTTCCTTCCATCCCTCCTTTTCCCTCCTTCATTCCTCCCTTCTCTCTTTCGTTCTTTTCCTCTTTTCCTTCCTTCCTTCTTCCCTCCCTCCTTAAGGAAGGAAGGCCTTCATTCCCTCGTCCGTTCATCCCTCCCTTCCCTCCCATCCTCTCCTTCATTCCTTCCATTCTTTTCCTTTTTTCCCTTCTTTCCTTCCTTATTACCTTCTGTCCTTTCTTCCCTTTCTTTCTTCTTTCCTTTTCTCCCTTTCCTATCCTATTCTATCTTTCCTTCCTTCCTTCACTCCTTCCTTCCTTTCTTCACATCCTCTCCTCTTTCCTTTTTTCCTCTCTTCACTACTTCCTTCTCTTTATTCCTTTCTTCATTATTTCCATCCTTATATCCCTCTAGCCCTTCCTTCCTTCCATCCTTCAATCTATCCCTCCCTCTCCTTCTCTTACCTTCCCCTCCTTCCTTCCCTCCATCACTTCTTCACTTCCATCCTTCTTTCTTTCCTTCCTTCCTCATTGTACCTTCCGTCCTTCCATCTTTTCCCTTTTCCCTTCTCTCTTTCCTCTCCTTCCTTCCTTCATTTACTCTATCCTTCTTTTTATCCCTCCCTTTTCCTTTTCATCCCTTGCCTTTCCTTCATTCCCATCCTTCCTTCCTTCCTTCCTTCCTTCCTCACTCCCTCCATTTCATTCCTTCCTTTTCTCCTTCCTTCCTTCTTTCTTTCCTTAGTTCCCATCCTTCCATTCTTTCCTTCCTTTTTTCCCTCCTTCCCTTCCTTCATTTCCTTTCTCTCCATCCATTCCTTCTCTTACATCCTTCTTTTTCTATTCTTCCTTCCTCACTCCCTATCTTTCCTGTTTTTTCTTCCTTCCCTATTTTTCTTCCTTACCTTTTGTATCCTCTCTCCCTCCTACCTTTCTTAACTGTCTTTTTTTCCTTTCCATCCTTCCTTCATTTCCTATCCTTTCTTCCTTTGTTTTTTTTTCCCATCTTCCCGCTATTTCCCTTCCATTTCTTCCTTATTTCTCTCCCTCCCCTTTTTTGTTTCCTTCCTTCCTTTCCACTCCCTTTCCTACACTTCCCCTCATTTCTTCCTCTCCTCTCTAAATTTCTATCATCCTTCCTCCCTCCCTACCCTTCCTCCTTCTTCTTTTAATCCTTCCTTTCTTCCTTTCCTCCCTACCCTTCTTCCTTCATCCCTTTCCGTCCTTCCTTCCTTCCGTTCCATCCTTTCCTTCCTTCCTTCTTTCCTCCCTCCTTCCTTACTTCCCTCCCCTTTTCTCCTTCATTCCTTCCAGTCCTTTCTTTTCCTTCTTTCTTTTCCCTCCTTCACTTCCTCCCTCCCCTTCATTCCCTTCCCTTTCTTTCATTCCATTCTTTCCTGACCTTCTTTTTTTCCTTTCTTTCACTTCCATCCCTGTAATCCTTCCTCTCTTCTTTCCTTCCTTCCCCCTCCCCATCTCCATTTCCTTTTATTCTTCCTTCATCCCTTCCTTGCCTTTCATCCTTACCCTTCCATCCTTTTTCCCTCCCTCATTATTTTCCTTTCCTTTCCTCCCCTCCTTTCCTTCCTTCCTTCCTTCCCTACTTTCTTGCCTGCTGCCCTCCCCTCCCCTCTTTTCCCTTCCTTCTTTTCTTCCCTTCCGTCCTTCTTTATCTACTAACTTCCTTCTTTTCTTTCTTCCCTTCCCTCTCTTCCTTACCCTTTGTTTCCTATCCCTTTCTTCCTTCTTTCCTTCCTGCATTCCCTGCCTTCCTTCTATCCTTCCTTCCTGCCTTCCTTATATCCCTCCCTCCCCTTCCCTTACTTTCCATCCCTTATTCCCCTCCCATCTTTTTATTCTTTCTTTCCTTTCCTGCTCCCCCTTTTACTTCCTTCCCTTTCCCTTCCTTCCTTAATTTTCTTCCTAACTCTCCTTATCTTCCTTCCTTCCTGCCTTCCTTCCTTCCTTCCTTTCTTCCTTCCTTCCTTCGTCCTCCTCCTTCTTCCTTCTTTCCTTTCCTCTCTTTCTTCCCTCCCTCCCCTTCCTTCCTTCCTTCCTTCCTTCCTTCCTTCCTTCTTTCTTCCCTTCTCTCCTTCCTTTCTTTCTTCCCTCTCTCCCATTCCTTTGCTACCCTTCTTTTCATTCTTTCTATCCTGGTGAAAGGGGAAAAAGGAGATTTAAAGGAATGGAAAGGAAAGATTGGAAAGGAGTAAGGGATTATAGCACAAAGGAAGGAAGGGGATGGAGGGCAGGAGGGAAGGAAGGAAGAGAATGAAGGAAGGGAAAGAGAAGCAGAAAGAAAAGAAGGGGAGAAATGAAAGCAAAGGGAAGGTAGGAGAAGGGGAAAGAAGGAAGGAAGGGAAGAGGGAGGAAAAGAAGGGAAAGGAAAGAATGGGTAGGGAAGAGAGGGGAATGGGATGGAGGGAAAGGAAGAAAGAAAGGAAGGAAGAGAAGAAAGGAAGGAAGGAATGAGGGAGGGAAGAAGGATGGAAGGGAAGGAAAGGATGAATATCGAATGAAAGGAAATGGAGATGGGGGGGGGGGGAGAAGGAGGGTAGGGATGGAAGTGAAGGACAGGAAGAAAGGAATAAAAGACGAGTAGGAAGGATGATAGGATAGGAAAAGGGAGGAATTGAGAAAATGAAGGAAGGAAGGAAGGGAGGGGAGTGAAAGAAGAAATGAAGGAAAGGAAAAAATGGAGGAAGTTCTTCCTTACTACACTTACTCCTTCCTGCCTTTTCTCCCTCCCATCCCTCCCCTCCTCTCCTTCATTCTTTCCATGCCTTTCTTTTCCTTCCTTCTCTTCCTTCCCTTCCCTTCCTTCTTTCCTTCCCTCATTCATTATCTTCCCTTCCTTCTCTGCCTCCATTCTTTTCCTTTCCTTTCCCTTTCCTTCATTCCTTTCTACTTTCCCTTACATTCCTTCCTTCCTTCCTTCCTCCTTTCTTCTTGCCTTCTATCTTTCCTTCCCTACCTTCTCTCCATCCCCTATCTTTCTTCCTTCATTTCTTCTTCTTCCTTTCTTTCCTTCCTTTTTTTCCTCCCTTCCCTCCTTCCTTCTCTTCTTTCCTTTCTTAATTATTTCCATCCTTATGTCCCTCTTGCCATTCCTTCCTCCCATCCTTGAATCTATCCCTCCATCCTTTTCTTCCCTTTCCCTCCTTCCTTCCTTCCTTCCATCTTTCCTTTCCTTCCTTTCTTCCTTTCCCTCCTTCATTTATGTTCTTCTTTCCATCTTTCCCTCCTTTGTTCTCTTCCTTCCATTCTTTACTTCCTTCCTTCCTCTTTGTCCCTTCCTTCTCTTCTCCCTTCTCTCTTTCCTCTCCTTGCTTCCTTATTTCCTCCCTCATTACTGCACTTCCTGCCTTCCTTTATTCTATCCTTCTTTCTATCCCTCCCTTTCCCCTTTCTTCCCTTTCCTTCATTCTTCTCCTTCCCTCCACACTCCCTCCATTTCATTCCTTCCATCCTTTTTTCCTTAATTTCTCCCTTCTCTCTTTTCCTTGATCCCTTGATCCCTTCCTTCCTTCCTTCCTTTCCTTCCTGTTTTCCCGTCTTCCCTTCCTTCCTTCTCTCTCTTTACTTCCATTCCTTCCCTTCCTTCCCTCCTTCTTCATTCCTTCCTTCCTTCCTTCCTTCCTTCCTTCCTTCCTTCTTTCCTTCCTTCGCTCATTATCTTCCCTTCCTTCCCTGCCTTTCTTCTCTTCCTTTCCATTGCCTTCAATCCATTCTACTTTCCCTTACATTCCTTACTCCTTTCTTCCTTCCTTCTCTTTTTCCTTCCCTCCTTCCCCTTTCTTCCTTCCTTCATTTCTTCTTCTTCCTTTCTTTCCTTCCTTCCTTTCTTCACATCCTCCCCTCTCTTCTTTCCTTTTTTACTCCCTTCCCTATTTCCTTTGCCATGGAAATTTTCTATTTACAGGTTGAACTTTAAATGTGTCATATATTAGTGTTATTCATATGTCTCTCGTGTGGCTTAATTAAAGCTCTGAAGGCTGCAATTAGGCCCTGTGCATTTACAATGTATATATTACAGTACTCAGCTCGGTAATGGATGAGAAGGCAGATCTGCGCTTATAGACTGGCGTGTATGCCACCACGGCATTCGATGCGAATGCCGCCGATGTAGGCCGTGGGCCTGTATTCACATATCAGCAGCATAGTACCACATGGACTTTGTATGGCCAGGCCGCCGGGAAGTGCGAACTCCGTGTGTAAGCTCATGTATATCTTACAAGCCACTACCGACCTGAACTGTATCTGGATGGATGTGTTTTAATAAAGATCGTATCGGGCCCATTCAGATACAGACTGGCACTGTTTAATCTAAGGGATGCTTGTACAGAGAGTGAACATACTACTAGGAGCTGATAGCATGTAAAGGACGGGAAGCTTGCTCTCCACAGAGAGCTTATGGGGGAGGGGAGGACTGGTTTAACTGGTTTTCAGTATAGATAAGAGGAAATGCTACACTCCAAATAGGATGTACATTCTCATGTATGGACACCCCCTATACATTGTTCTGTGGGAGGGGATTGACCTGACCCCCCGTGTGGGGGTGCGTGTGTGTGCTTTTAATAAAACAAGAGTCTGGGGTTAGAGCCAGACACAGAGTGAATTCAACCTCCAACCTGAGTGTATCATCTGATTATTCCTGGGTCACGGGAGCTCCATTTTTCCCCACATCTCAAAAGAGCTACTTACGGTAAGGAAAAATTAGTTGAAAGCGAATTTCCAAGACACCTTCTCTTTATTCCTTTCTTAAATATTTCCATTCTTATGTCCCTCTTGCCCTTCCTTCCTTCCTCCCATACTTCAGTCTATCCCTCCCTCTCCTTCGCTCCCCCTCCTTCCTTCCACTTCTTTCCATCCCGCCCTTCCCCTATTTCCTTCCTTCTTTCCTTTCTTCCTTCCCTCCCTTTCCCTTTCCCTTTTCTTCCCTTGCCTTTCCTTCATTCCCCTCCTTCCTCCCTCACTCCCTCCATTTCTCTCCTTCCTTTCTTCCCTCCTTCCCTTCCTTCTTCCCCCTTCTTTCTTTCCATTCCTTCCCTTCCATGCTTATTTTTCTATCCTTCCTTCCTTCCATCCTCACTCCCTATCTTCCATTTTCTTCCTTACCTTTTCTATCCTGTCTCCTTCCTACCTTTCTTTCCTTTCTTTTTTCCTTTC
This sequence comes from Staurois parvus, assembly GCF_062004578.1. Taxonomy (NCBI): domain Eukaryota; kingdom Metazoa; phylum Chordata; class Amphibia; order Anura; family Ranidae; genus Staurois; species Staurois parvus. The sequence continues at coordinate 82,105 of NW_028321165.1, forward strand.
CTTCCTTCATTCATTTCCTATCCTTTCTTCCTTTTTTTATTTCCTGTCTTCCCCCTTTTTCCCCTCCATTTCTTCCTCATTTCCCTCCCCTTTTTTGTTTCCTTTCCTTCTTCCTTCCTTCCTTTCTATTCCCTTTCCTACACTTCCCCTATTTCTTCCTTCCCTCACTACATTTCTATCCTCCTTCTTTCCTCCCTCCCTCCATCCTTCCTCCCTCTCCTTTCTTCCTTTCCTCCCTCCTCTTCTTCCTTCATTCCTTCCCTCCTTCCTTCCCTTCCCTTCCATCCTTTCCTTCCTTCTTTCCTCCCTTTTTTCTTACTTCCCTCCCCTCCTCTTTTTCATTCATTCCATGCATTTATTTTCCTTCTTTCCCTTCCCTCCTTCCTTCTTACCTTCTCTCCTTTCTTCCCTTTCTTCCTTCTTTCCTTTTCTCCTGTCCTTCCTTTCCTATCCTAACTTTACTTTCTTCCCTCCCTGCCCTTCCTTCATTCCCTTCCTTTCATTCTGTCCTTCCTGACTTTCTTTTCTTCCTTTCTTTAACTTCCATCCCTGCAAACCTTCCTCTCTTCTTTCCTTCCTTATCCCCTCCCCATAACCATTTCATTTCTATTCTTTCTTCATCCCTACCTTCCCTTCCATCCTTACCCTTTCATCCTTGTTCAGTCCCTCATTCCTTTCTTCCTTTCTTTATCTTCCCTCCTTTCCTTCCTTCCTTCCTTCCCTACTTTCTTGCCTGCTGCCCTCCCCTTCCCTCATTTCTCTTCCTTCCTTTCTTCTCGTCCTTCCTTCCCTCCCTTCATTCCCTTCCTTGCCTTCTTACTTCCTTCTTTTGTTCCTTCCCTTCCCTCCATCCCTCCCCTTCCCTTCTCTTCTCTTCTCTTCCCTACCCTTACTTTCCTTTCTCTTCCTTCCTTCCTTCCTTCTTTTCTTCCTTTTTTCCCTGCCTTCCTTTTTTTCTTCCTGCCTTCCCTTTCCTTCCATCCCCTATTCCCCTCCCTTCCTTTTATTCTTTCTTTCCTTTCCTTCTCCTTCCTTCCCTACCCTTCCTTATCTTCCTTCCTTCCTTCTGCTCTCCATCCCCTTCCTTCCTTTGTGCCTTCCTCCCTTCCCTCCTTTAATTTCCTTTCTTTTCCTTTCTTCCATTACACTCCCTTACTTCCTTCCTTCCTTCCTTCCTTCCTTCCATTCTTCCTTCCTTCTTCCCTGCTCTCCATTGCTTACCTTCCTTTCATTCTTTAAAGGAAAGGAGGGAAGGGATAAAGGCAGAAAGGAAGGAAGTAGGACAGGAGGGAAGAGAGAGAAGGGTAGGAAAAGAAAAAAGAAAGGACAGGAAGAAGACATAAGTGAAGAAAGGAAAGAAGGGGAGAAATGGAAGCAAAGGGAAGGTAGCAGAAGGGAAAGAAGGAAGGAAGGGAAGAAGGGAGGGAGGGAAGAAGGAAAGGAAAGGGTAGAGATAGAAGGAAGGAAGAAAAGAAAGAAGGAAGGCAGGGAAAGGAGGAAGGAAAGAAGGAATGGAGTGAAAGGAAGAAAGGAAGGAAGAGAATGAAGGATGGGAGGGAAGGAAGGAAAAAGGGAAAGATAGAAGGAATGGAGGGAAAGAAAGGAGGGGAGGGAAATCGGAAGGAAAAGCAGGGAAGGAGGAAAGGAGAGGAAGGAGGGAGGGAGGGAGGGAGGGAAGAAGGATGGAAGGGAAGAAAGGGATGAATGACAAATGAATGGAAATGGAGATTTGGGGGGGAGGAAGGAGGGTAGGGAAGGAAAGGAAGAAAAGAAAGGTAGAAAGGATAGGGAGGAATTGAGAAAAGGAAAGAAGGAAGAAAGGGAAGGAAGGAGAGAAGGTAAGAAGGAACAAAGGGAGGGGAGTGAAGGAAGAAAGGAAGGAAGTTATGAAGGAAGGAAAGAAATAAGGAAGGAAGGAAAGAGTGAAGGAAGAGCGGGGAGGGAGGATAGGAACAAAGTAAAGGAAGAAAAGGGAGGGGAGAAATGGAACAAAGGAAGAAGGCAAGAAGAAAAAGGAAAATAAAAGAAAGGAAAGGAAATTTAAAAATGGGAAGGAGGGAGGGAGGAATAGTAAGAAGTGAAGAAAGGAAGGAAGGAAGAAAAGATATGAAGGAAAGAAATGAAGAGAGGGGAGGAAATCAGAAAGGGAGGGGAGGAAGGAAAGGAAAGAGGAAGGAAGGAAGGAAGGAAGGAAGGAAGGAAGGAAAGGATGGAAGGAAAGGAGGGAAAGGAAGGGAAAGAAGCGGTAAGGAAAGCAAGGAAGGAAAGCTTGGGAGAAAATGTAAGAAGGAATGAGGAAGAGAAAGGATGGAATTGAGATAAGAAGGGATTGGATGAAGGAAGAATGGAAGGAAATTGAGATGGGGAGGGGGGTGAAGGAAGGAAAGAATGGAGGAAGGAGGGTAGGGATGGAAGGGAAGGAGAGGAAGAAAAGAAGGAGGGAAGCATAGAGAGAGAAGTTCAGGAAGGAAGGAATGAAAGGAAGTGAAGGGAGGGAAGGAAGGATAGAATAGGAAAAGGAGGAAGGGAGGAAAGGAAAGAAGGAGGGAAGGAAGGAAAGAAGGGAAGAAGTAAAGGAATGGAGGGGAGTGAATGGAGGGAGGAAAGGAGGAAGGAAGGAGGTAATTAAGAAAGGAGAGGAAGGAAAGAAGGAAGGAAGAAGGAAGGAAGGAAGGAAGGAAGGAAGGAAGGAAAGGAAAGGAAGGAAGGAAGAAAGGAAGGAAAAAAGAAAAACGAAAGAAAAGAAGGAAGAGGAGGAATGAATGAAGGAGAGATTAAGAAAGAAGGAAAGGAAGCAAGGAAGCAAGTAATGGGAGGGAGGGAAGAAAAGGGAAGGATGATAGGAAGAAGAGGAAGAAAAGAGGGAGGAAGGAAGTAGGGAAGGTGCATAGAAATGTATGGAAGGAAGGAAAGAAAGAAAGAAAGAAAGAAAGAAAGAAAGAAAGAAAGAAAGAAAGAAAGAAAGAAAGAAAGAAAGAAAGGAAGGAAGGAAGGAAGGGAAGGAGGAAGAATGAAAGGAAAAGGAAGGAGGGAGGGAGGATAGAAATGTATGGAGGAAGGAAAGAAGGAAGGAAGGGAGGAAGGAAAAAAGGAAGGAAAGAAGGAAGGAAGGAAGGAAGGGAGGGAGGGAGGAAGGCAGGAAGGAAGGAAGGAAGGAAGGAAGGAAGGAAGGAAGGAAGGAATATGAAAGGAAAGGAAAGGAAAAAAAAGATAGAAAAGTGGAGAGAAAGGAAAGGAAAGGATAGGAAAGGAGGTAAGGAAAGAAGGCACAAAGGAAGGAAGGGGATGGAGGGCAGGAGGGAAGGAAGGAAGAGAAGAAAGAGTAGGAAGGGAAAAAAGGAAGGATGGGAAAGAGAGGTAAGGGAAGAAAGGAAGGCAGAAAGGAAAGAAGGGGAGAAATGGAAGCAAAAGGAAGGTAGGAGAAGGGTAAGAAGGAAAGGGAAGAGGGAGGGAAAGAGGGAAGGGAAAAGGAAAGGAAGAAAGAAAGACGGAGGGCAGGGAAAGATGGAAGGAAAGAAGGAAGGGAAAGGAAAGAAAGGGTAGGGAAGAGAAAGGAATGGGAGGGAGGGAGGGAAAGGAAAAAAGGAAGGAAGGAAGGGAAGAAAGGAAGGACAGGAGGGAAGGAAAGAAAGTGGAAAAGATAGAAGGAAGGGAGGAATTGAGGAGGGGAGGGAAGCCGGAAGGATAGCAGGGAAGGAGGAAAGGAAAGGAAGGAAGGAATTAGGGAAGGATGAAGGATGGAAGGGAAAGGATGTAAGAGAAGGAAGGGATGAATGACTACTAAAAGGAAATGGAGATGAGGAGGGGGGAGGAAGAAGGGTACAGATAGAAAAGAAGGAAAGGAAGAAAAGAAGGTAAGGAAGGAAAGAATGAAAGAAAGGGAAGGAAAGATAGGATAGGAAAGGGAGGAATTGAGAAAAGGAAAGAAGAGAAGGAAGAAATGGAAGGAAGGAGAGAAGGAAGGGAAAAAAGGGAGGAAGTTATGAAGGAAGGAAAGAAATAAGGAAGGAAGGAAATAATGAAGGAAGAATGGGGAGGGAGGATATGCCCAAAGTAAAGGAAGAAAAGAGAGTAAGAAGGCAGAAGGAAGAAAAAGGAAAAGAAAGGAAAGTGGAAAGAGGGAGTAAGAAGTGAAGAAAGGAAGAAAAGATATGAAGGAAAAAAATGAAGGGAGGGGAGGAAATCAGGAAGAAAGGAGAGGAAGGGAAGCAAAGAGGAAGGAAGGAAGGAAGGAAGGAACGGAGGGAAAGGATGGGAGGGAAGTTGGAAGGAAAGCAAGGAAAGTAGGAAAGGAAGGAATGAGGGAGAGGGAAAAAGAAAGGAAGGGAAAGGATGGAATGGAGATATGAATGGAAGGGATAAAAAAAGCATGGAAGGAAATGGAGAAGGGGAGGGGGGTGAAGGAAGGAAAGGAGGGAGGATTGGGATGGAAGGCAAGGAAAGGAAGAAAAGAAAGAGGGAAGGAAGGAAAAAAGGAAGGAAGGAAGGTGGGAAGGAAGGAAGGAAGGAAGGAAGGAAGGAAGGAAGAAGGCCAGGATGTAGGGAATAAATGAAGAAGATGAGGGGGGGATGGAAGGAGCAAAGGAGGAAGTAGGAGGGAAGGAAGGAAGGAAGGAGGGAAGGGGCGGGAGGGAGGGAAGGAATGAAGGAAGGAAGGAAGGTAGGAATGAAGAGGAGGAATGAAGGAGGGAGGAAGGAGGAAGGAAAGGAAGAAAGGAAGCAAATAAGGGAAGGGAGGGAAAGAAGGAAGGAAAGAGGGGAAGGGAAGAAAAGGAAAGTTAAGGGAGGGAAGAAAGGGAAGGATGGGAGGAAGAAGAGGAAGAAAGGAAGGAAGAAAGGAGTGGGGAAGGAAGGAGGGAAGGAGGATAGAAATAGAAACCAGAGAAGAAGGAAAGTAAAGGAAGGAAGGAATGAATGATGGAGAGAAGAAGGATGGAAGTGAAAGGATGGAAAGGAAGGAAGGGATGAATTACAAATGAAAGGGGGGGGGGGGAAGGAGGGTAAAGATGGAAGTGAAGGAAAGGAAGAAAAGAATGTAAGGAAGGAAAGAATTAAAAGAAAGGAAGTAAGGAAGGGGTGGGAGGGAAGAAAGAAAAGTTGGATTGGATTGGATTGTACTATCCTTAGTATATGATAGGAAAGGGAGGAATTGAGAATAGGAAAGAAGGAAGAAAGGGAGGAAGTTATGAAGGATGGAAATAAATAAGGAAGGAAGAAAAGAATGAAGGAAGAATGAGGAGGGAGGATAGGAACAAAGTAAAGAAAAAAAGGGAGGGGAGGAAGTGAAGGAAGGAAGAAGGCAGCAAGAAAAAGGAAAAGAAAGGAAAGTGAAAAGAGGGGAAAGAAGCGGGAAGGAAAACAAGGAAGGAAGGAATGGATCGGAGGAAATGAAGGAAGAAATGAGGGAGGGAAGAAGAAAGGAAGGGAAAGGATGGAAGGGAGATAAGAAGGGAAGGGAATAATGCAAGGAAAAGGAGATGGGGAGTGGGGAGAAGGTAGGAAAGAAGGGAGGAAGAAAGGTAGGGATGGAAAGGAAGAAAAGAACACGGGAAGGAAAGGGAGGGAAGGTCAGGATGGAAAGAATGAAAGGAAGGGAAGGAAGGAAAGAAGGAAGGGGAGGGAGGGAGGGAGGGAGGGAAGAAAGAGAGGAAGGGAAGGTAGAATATGATGGGAAAGGGAGGAATAGGAGAAAGGAAAGAAGGAAGAAGGGGAAGGAATGAGAGAAAGGAAGGAAGGAAGGAAGTGGAGGGGAGTGAATGAGGGAAGGGGAGGGAATGGAGAGAGGAAAGGAGAAAGGAAGGAAAGAAGTAATGAAGGGATGGAATTAATGAAGGAAGGAATGAAAGAAAGAAGAAAGGAAGGGGGAAAATGAAGGAGAGAGGAAGGAGGAAGGAAAGGAAGCAAGGAAGCAAGGAAGGGAAGGGAGGGAAAGAAGGGAAGGAAGGAAGGAAGGGAAGGAGGAAAGAAATGAATGGAAGGAAAGAATAAAATGGAAGGAAAGAAGGAAGGAAGGAAGGAAGGAAGGAAGGAAGGAAGGAAGGAAGGAAGGAAGGAAGTGGAGGGGAGTGAAGGAGGGAAGGGAAAGAAGGAAGGTAGAGAAGTAGGGAATGCATGAAGGAGAGAAGGGGAGGGAATGGATGGAGGAAAAGAGGAAGGAAGGAGGGAAAGGAAAGAAGGAAGGTAGAGAAGTAGGGAATGCATGAAGGAGAGAAGGGGAGGGAATGGATGGAGGAAAAGAGGAAGGAAGGACGGAAGGAAAGAAGGAAAAAGGGAAGGGGAGGAAGGAAGGAAGGAAGGAAGGAAGGAAGGAAGGAAAAAAGGAAGGAAGGAAGAAAGGAAGGAAGGAAAAATGGAAGGAAGAAAAAAAGGAAGGAAGGAAGGAAGGAAGGAAGGAAGGAAGGAAGGAAGGAAAGAACATGAAAGGAAGGAAAGGAGGGAAGGGATGAAGGCACAAAGGAAGGAAGGGGCTGGAGAGCAGGAGGGAAGGAAAGAAAATAAGGAAGGGTAGGATGGATAGAAAGGAAGGAAGGAAGTAGCAATAGGGTTTGCAAAAAATGTAAGGCTGGAGATAGAAGAGAGAGAGGTAGATCCTGAGGGGAGATTTTTGTTTCTGAAGGGTAGACTACAAGAGCAGGAATGTACAATTGTGAATATCTATTGCCCAAATAAAAGACCAGAAGCTTATCTGAAGGGAGTCTTGAGAAAACTGATGGCCTTTAAGAAGGGACACTTGATAGTGGCAGGGGATTTGAATTTTTGTATGGACCCACAAATGGATATGACCTCTTCTGTGCAGCGAGAGGGAAGTAGAGCTCTGAGTATCCTGATACATGAGTGTCAACTGGTGGATATTTGGAGAGTGATTCATGGAAAAGAGAGAGACTATACCTTCTTCTCCAAAGCACACGAGATGTATTCCAGATTGGACTATATATTGGTAGATCATCAACTTATAGAAATGGTGGATAAAGCAGAAATAGAGGCGATGTCCCTTTCAGATCATGCCCCTGTTACACTGAAAGTGAGCTGGGGAAGACGATCGACAGGTGGGATAGGTTGGAAGTTGAACGAGGCTCTTCTCCTGGATCAGGAGGTGGATCAGAAAATTAGAGAAGAGATCGAAAGATTTTTTCAGGAGAATGAGACAGGGGAGGTGTCGGTGGCTACAGTGTGGGAGTCCCATAAGGCCTATATAAGAGGTATATTGATTGCGTCCGGGGCAAAAAAGAAAAGGGAAAGAAGAGAAAAATTTACTGGGCTGCTAAAAGAAATATTTTATTTGGAGCAGATACATAAAAGTAAAAGATCAGAAGAGATAAGACAGAAGGTAATAAAAAAGAAAGAAGAACTAGAGCTACTGATGGAGGAGGAGAAGAGAAGAGTTTTTAACAAAGTTGCAAGTGAGAGGTATAGATGGGGAGATAGACCAGGAAAATATTTAATGAGAGCCTTGAGGGAAAAGAAAAATAGGAACTATATAGAGAAAATAAATAACCCCAAGGGGGAAATGGTTTATTCTACTAAAGAGATCATTAAGGTATTTAAAGAATACTATAGTAAGCTGTATAATATCGCCTCCCAAGATCCAGTAAATATAAGCGGAAATGAGAGAAGTGAGAAAAGAAGGGAATATTTCAAAAACGCAGGACTACCGAAGCTAAGTGAAGATCAACTGAATTCCCTTGATTTGGAAATTACGCAGGAGGAAATAATAAGAGCATTAAAAAGTATTATGACGGGGAAAAGCCCAGGCCCAGATGGTTACACAGTGAGGTACTATAAAAAATACAGTGACCTGTTAATACCCAAATTGGAGAAATATATGAATGCCCTGGGAGGAGAGATGGAGATGAGACGGGAATCTTTACAGGCCCATGTGGTGCTGATACAAAAGGAAGGGAAGGATGTTTCTCAGTGCTCTAGTTATAGACCGATATCACTTTTGAACATAGACACTAAGCTATACGCAAAGGTCCTAGCAACTAGGCTAAAAGATTTTATGCCAGAATGGATCCAGGGGGATCAGGTAGGATTTGTTCCAGGTAGGGAGGGTAGAGATAATGGGCTGAGAACTCTGTTGCTTATCCAGAAGGCTAGGAAGGGGAAACCCCGGTAGTGGTGCTCTCGATCGATGCTGAAAAGGCATTCGATAGAGAAGATTGGGGCTTTATGATGGATACTCTGGAGACTCTGGGAATGGGAGTAAGAATGAGAGAGTGGAAAGGAAAGTTGTATAGAGAGCCCTCAGCGGTTATCATGGTTAATGGAGAGAGGTCGGAACCTATTGGGATGTCAAATGGAACTAGACAGGGATGTCCACTGTCCCCATTGTTGTATGTATTGGAGTTGGAACCTTTATTGGCAACTATTAGGAAGAATATAAATATAAAAGGAGTGCAGATAGGAGGAGTTGAACATAAAGTGGCTGCCTTTGCGGATGACCTGTTGTTCTATGTGGGAAATCCTAGGATAACACTACCAAATCTAATGAACAGCTTAAAAGGATTATGGGGAGCTATCAAACTTGAAAATCAATCCAACAAAAACTGAGATCCTAAATGTAAACCTTCCAAATAGTGAAAAAGAAAAAATACAGAAAGAATTCCCTTTTATATGGAAAAATAGAGAGATAAAGTATTTGGGGGTTAAACTTTCTGCTTCATATACGAACCTGTATAAATTAAACTATATCCCACTCTTAAATGAGATCAAGGAAGAACTAAGGAGATTGGGAGGAGGTAATCCATCGTTGATAGGCCGTATAAACTTGATAAAAGTGATAATTGTACCAAAAATCCTATAAAAATTCCAGATGATTCCAGTCAAAATCCCGGAGGTTTTTTTTAAAGTAATAAAAAGGATGTTAACAAAATACATATGGAAAAATAAAAAACCTAGAATATCATATGACCTGTTAAGTAGAAAAAAGGAGAAGGGAGGACTGGGAGTGCCAGACATCAAGAGGTATTATAGAGCAGCAGTTCTAGCGAGAATTTATGATTGGACACATAATTCAGAGGGGAAAAGGTGGGTTAAGATTGAGAATGAATGAAGCGGAGTTACCTTGAGTAAAATTATATGGGCACCAGCACAATATAGAGGGTTGAAAGATACCACAAGTGTTTTTACATTAAACGTTTTAAAGGTTTGGGATAAATTGCATAAACTTATGAAATGGGATTTTAATTCACAATTAATATCACTGAGGAACACGGATTATTTTCCTCCAGGTAAGGAGAAGAACACAGGAAAATGGTTTAAAAAAGAGGATATCCAATTGAGAGATATCATGGAAGGACAGGAATTGAGAACACTTAAAGATTTGAAAAAAGATAAAAGGGAACTCTTCATTAAAATAGATGAGTGGAGATATCACCAATTAAAACACTTTGTCAGAAACCTTCCAAAACCGTTGAGATCGAGAAAGGATTGGAATCTGTTTGAGAGGTTGTTGGAAACACGAGGTGATGGGAGGCGGGGCACGGCAAAAGTTTATAAGATTATCACTGAGTTAGACACATACACAAAGCCAATGTATATAGTAAAATGGGAAAGAGATTTGGGAATAGAGATAGATGAAGACAAACAAAGGAAAATATATAGACTAATACACGAGAACATAAGTATGAGAGAGGTGGAGGTAAATTATAAGTGTTTAACGAGATGGCACATTACACCGAATGTTGAGTATAAGATATGTGGGGAAAATACACTAGAGTGCTGGAAGGGATGTGGAAAGATAGGCACGCTATATCATATATGGTGGGAGTGCCCGAAGATCCAAGGTTTCTGGGAGATAATGGTTCAACTAATTGAGAATATCTTTGGGATAAAAATAGGACTGGACCCAGAAGTGTGTCTACTACATAGTACAGAGCTATCAGTAAATAAATACAAGGACTCGGGTATATCGGGTACTATCTGAATGCGGCGAAGGGTCTGATACCTAGGCTCTGGCATAGACCAGAGGTGCCGAAGATAGAGGATTGGGTGGAGAGAACGAATCAGATATGCAGGATGGAGAAATTGTATTATATGCAAGAAGATAAAATGGGGCTATTCTCTAAGAAGTGGAGAAAATGGGAAGAATTTATGGTGAAATATATGAAGTAGCAGTGTGAGAGAGATGGAAGTATTCATATTTTCTATATTCTAGTTGGGAAAAGAGGAAATAGAACAATGCAGAGTGCGTGGGTTTATATGGGGGGAGGGAGGTTTTATTTAGGGAGGAGGGGTAATTAGATAGGGGGGGGGGTAATGGGAAAAAAGATAGTAAGAAATGCAATTAATGATTTGGAAATGGTTTTTGTATGAGAATAATGATGAAATATGTATTATATATGGGAAATAAATAAATATTTAAATTTAAAAAAAAAAAGAAAGGAAGGAAGGGAAGGGGAGAGAAGGGAAGTAGGGAATGCAGAAAGGAAAGAAGGGGAGAAATTGATGCAAACGGAAGGAAGAAGAAGGGGAAGAAGGAAAGGAAAAGAAAAATAGAATAAAAGGAAGGGAGGGGAAGGGGAGGGATAAAGGGACAGAAGGAAGGTGGGAAGGAAAGAAGGAAGGCAGGAAGCGCAGTAAGGAAAGAAAAGTAGGGAGGGAAGGAAGAAATGAGGGGAAGTGTAAAAAAGGGAATGGAAAGGAAGGAAGGAAGGAAGGAAGGAAGGAAGAAAGAAGGAAAGGAGGGAGGGATATAAGGAAGAAATGGAGGAGAAAAAGGGGGAAGAAGGGAAAAAAACAAAGAAAGAAAGGATAGGAAATGAAGGAAGGATGGAAAGGAAAAAAGAAAGGAAAGAAAGGTAGAAGGGAGATAGGATAGAAAAGAAAAGGACAAAAATAGGGAAGGAAGAAAAAACAGGAAAGAAAGATAGGGAGTGAGGAAGGAAGGATAGAAAAAGAAGGATGGAAGGGAAGGAATGGAAGGAAAGAAAGGGAAGGAAGGAAGGGAAGGAGGGAAGAAAGGAAGGAAAGGAAGGAGGGAAACAAGGGAAAGAGAGAAGGGAGGAAGGAAGGAAAAAAGGAAGGAAGGAAGGAAGGAAGGAAGGAAATGGAGGGAGTGAGGAAGGAAGGAGGGGAATGAAGCAAAGGTAAGGGAAGAAAAGGGAAAGAGAGGGATAGAAAGAAGGATAGAATAAATGAAGAGAGAAAGGAAGTGCAGTAAGGAGGGAGGAAAGAGAGAAAGGAAAAGAAGGAAGGAAGATAGAAAGGAAGGGGAAAAATGAAGGAGAGAGGGAAAGAAAGGAAGTAAGGAAGCAAGTAAGGGAAGGGAGGGAAAGAAGGGAAGGAAGGAAGGGAAGGAGGAAAGAAATGTATGGAAAGAAGGACGGAAGGTGGGAAAGAAGGAAGGAGCCTTCCCTCAACTTCCCTTCCTTCCTTTCTTTCCTTCCTACCCTTCCTTATCTTCCTTCCTTTCTTCCTGCTCTCCATCCCCTTCCTTCCTTTGTGCTATAATCCCTACTTTCCTTTCCTTTCCTTACCGTTCTTTTCCTATGCCTTCCTTTCCTTTCCTTTCCATTCCTTTCCTTTCTTTTCCTTTTCTTTTCTTTCTTTTCTTTCCTTCCTTCCTTCCTTCCTTCCTTCCTTCCTCCCTTCCTTCCTTCCTTCCTTCTTCCTTCCTTCCTTTCTTCCTTCCCTTCCATACATTTCTATCCTCCTTCCCTCCTTCCTTCCCCAATCCTTTCTTCCTTCCTTTCTTCCTCTTCTTCCTCCCATCCTTCCCTTTCTTCCCTCCCTCCCTTCTCCTTATCTTCCACCTTCGTCCCTCCTTCATTCTTCCCCTTCCTTCCTTTCTTCCTTCTTTCTTGATTTCCTTCCTTCCTTCCTCATTCACCCCCTCCCCTTCTCTCCCTCATTCCTTCCTTCTCTCCTTTTTTCCTCCTTTCCTCCCTCCATTCCATTCCCTCCTCTCCTTCTTTCATTCTCTTCCTTCCTTCACTCCCATCCATTTCCTTCCTTCCTTCCTTCCTTCCTTCCTTCCCATCCCTTCTTTTCCTCCCTTTCCTATCCTATCCTATCCTTCCTTCCCTTCCTTTCCTTCTTTCCATCCTTACCTTCCCTCCCTTTCCTTTCTTCCTTCTTTGCTTCCTTTCCTTCCCTTACCTTCCATCCCAATCCTCCCTCCTTTCCTTCCTTCACCCTCTCCCCTTCTCCAATTCCTTCCATTCTTACTTCATCCCTTCCCTTCTTATCTCCATTCCTTCCTTTTTCTTCCTTTCTTCCCTCATTCTTCCTTCATTTCCTCCCATCTTTTAATTCCTTCTAAGCAAAGCAATCCTTCCCCCTCCCTCCCCTCCTATCCCTCTCTCCCTTCCTATCCTTCCTTCCTTCCTTCCTTCCTTCCTTTCCTCCTTCCTTCCTTCCTTCCTTCCTTTCCTCCTTCCTTCCTTCTATCCTCTTTCCTTCCCTTCCTCCCCTCCCTTCCTGATTTCCTCCCTCCAAATTCTTCCTTCACTCTATCCTTCCTTCCTTTTTTCTTTCTTTTCTTCTTAACTTCCTCCCTTTTTTCCTTTCCTTCCTTCCTTCCTTCCTTCCTTCCTTCCATCCTATCTCTCTCTCCTTCCTTCCCTTTCTTCCCTTCCTTCATTTTCTCAATTCCTCCCTTTTTCCTATCCTATCATATCCTATCCTTCCTACTCTTCTTTTCTTCCTTTCTTCCTGTACTTCACTTCCATCCCTACCCTCCTTCCTCCCCCCTCCCCATCTCCATTTTCCTTTCATTCGATATTCATCCTTTCCTTCCCTTCCATCCTTCTTCCCTCCCTCATTCCTTTCTTTCTTTTCTTCCTTCCTTTCTTCCTTTCCCTCCATCCCATTCCCCTCTCTTCCCTACCCATTCTTTCCTTTCCCTTCTTTCCTTCCTTCTTTTCTTCCTTCCTTCCTCCCTTCCTTCTATCCCGCCCTCTTCCCTTCCTTCCTTCTTTCCCCTTCTCCTAACTTCCCTTTGCTTTAATTTCTCCCCTTCTTTCCTTTCTGCCTCTCTTTCCCTTCCTTCCTTCCTTCTCTTCTTTCCTGCCCTCCATCCCCTTTCCTTCCTTTGTGCTATAATCCCTTACTCCTTTCCAATCTTTCCTTTCCATTCCTTTATATCCCCTTTTTTTTCCCCTTTCCCCAAGATAGAAAGAATGAAAAGAAGGGTAGCAAAGGAATGGGAGGGAGGGAGGGAGGGAAGAAAGAAAGAAAGAAAGAAAGAAAGAAGGAAGGAAGGAAGGAAGGAAGGAAGGAAGGAAGGGAATGCATGAAGGAGAGTAGGGAGGGAAAGAGGAAGGAAGAACTGGAGGAAAGAAGGAAGGAGGGAAGGGGAGGGGGGGAAGGAAGGAAGGAAGGAAGAGAAAAGAAAAAAGAAAAGAAAAGAAAGGAAAGAAAGAAGAATTGAAAAATTGAAAGGAAAGGAAGGGAAAGGAAAAGAAAGGAAAGGAAAGAGGGGAAGGGATGAAGGCACAAAGGAAGGAAGGGATGAAGAACAGAAGGGAAGGAATGAAGATAAGGAAAGGTAGGATGGAAATAAAGGAAGGAAGGGAAGGGAAGAAGGGGATAAATTTAAGCAAAGGGAAGGAAGGAGAAAGGGAAGAAGGAAAGGAAAGAAAGAATAAAAGGAAGGGAGGGGAATAAGGGATGGGAAAGTAAGGGAAGGGGAGGGAGGGATATAAGGAAGGCAGGAAGGAAGGAAAGAAAGAAGGCAGGGAATGCAGGAAGGAAAGAAGGAAGAAAGGGATAGGAAAGAAAGGGTTAGGAAGAGAAGGGAAGGGGAGTGACGGAGGGAAGGGAAGAAAGGAAAGAAGGAAGTTAGTAAGATAGAGAAGGAAGGAAGGGAAGAAAGGAAGGAAGGGAAAAGAGGGGAGGGCAGCAGGCAAGAATGTAGGAAAGGAAGGAAGGAAAGGAGGGGAGGAAAGGAAAATAAGGAAGGAATGAGGGAGGGAAAAAGGATGGAAGGGAAGGTACTGATGAAGAAAGAATAAAAGGAAATGGAGATAGGGAGGGGGGAAGGAAGGAACGAAGAGAGGAATGATTGCAGTAATGGAAGTGAAAGAAAGGAAGAAAGAAGGTCAGGAAAGAATGGAATGAAAGGATGGGAAGAGAATGAAGGGGAGGGAGTAAGGGACAAAAGGAAAAAAGGAAGGGAGGGAAGTGAAGGAGGGAAAAGAAAGAAGGAAAAGAAAGGACTGGAAGGAATGAAGTAGAAGAGGGGAGGGAAGTATGGAAGGAGGGAAGAAAGAAAGAAGGAAAGGATGGAACGGAAGGGAGGACAGAAAGGGATGAAGGAAGAAGGGTAGGGAGCAAAGGAAGAAAGGAGAGGAATGAAGGAAAGAAGGATGGAAAGAAGGATGGAAGGAATGAAGGAGTGAAAGAGGAAGAAGGGAGGGAGGAAGGAAGGACAATAGAAATGTAGGGAGGAAAGGACAATGAGGAGAAGTGTAGGAAAGGGAGTGGAAAGGAAGGAAAGAAGAAAGAAAGAAGGAAAGGAAACAAAAAAGGGGAGGGAGGGAAATAAGGAAGAAATGGAAGGGAAATAGAGGGAAGATGGGAAAAAAAGGGAAGAAATGATAGGAAATGAAGGAAGGATGGAAAGGAAAAAATACAGTTAAGAAAGGTAGGAGGGAGAGAGGATAGAAAAGGTAAGGAAGAAAAATAGGGAAGGAAGAAAAAACAGGAAAGATAGGGAGTGAGGAAGGAAGGATAGAAAAAGAAGGATGGAAGGGAAGGAATGGAAGGAAAAAAAGGGAATAAAGGAAGGGGAGGAGGGAAGAAAGGAAGGAAAGAAAGGAAGGAAGGGAACTAAGGAAAGAAAGAAGGAATGAAGGAAGGAAGGAAGGAAAATAGGAAGGAAAGAAATGGAGAGAGTGAGGAGGGAAGGAAGGATGGGAATGAAGGAAAGGCAAGGGATGAAAAGGAAAATTGAGGGATAGAAAGAAGGATAGAGTAAATGAAGGAAAGGAAGGATGGAGGAAAGAGAGAAGGGAAAAGGGAAAAGATGGAAGGACGGAAGGGACAATGAGGAAGGAAGGAAAGAAAGAAGGATGGAAGGAAGGAAGGATGGAAGGAAGGAAGGAGGGGAAGGGAGGGATGGAAAGAAGAAGTGGAAGGAGTGATGGAGGGAAGGAAGGAGGGGAAGGGAAGAGAAGGAGAGGGAGGGATAGATTGAAGGATGGGAGGAAGGAAGGGCTAGAGGGACATAAGGATGGAAATAATTAAGAAAGGAATAAAGAGAAGGAAGTAGGGAAGAGAGGAAAAAAGGAAAGAGGAGAGGATGTGAAGAAAGGAAGGAAGGAGGGAAGGAAGGAAGGAAGGAAGGAAGGAAGGAAGGAAGGAAGGAAGGAAGGAAGGAAGGAAAGAAGGGAAAAAAAAGAAAAGAATGGAAGGAATGAAGGAGAGGAGGGGAGGGAAGGGAGGGATGAACAAAGGAGGGAATCAAGGCCTTCCTTCCTTAAGGAGGAAGGCAAGAAGGAAGGAAGAGAAAGAAAGAGAGAAGGGAGGAAGGAAGGAGGGGAAAGGAGGAATGGAAGGAAGGAATGGAAGAGTTGTAAGGAAGGAGGAAAGGGAGGGCAGGAGGGAAGGGAGAAGGGAGAGCAGAATGGAAAGAGGGGAAGGAAAGGAAGGAGGGAAAGGATGAAGGAAAGAAGGAAGGAAGGAAGATAGGAAGGAATGAAGGAAGGAAGGAAGGAAAAGGGGGGCATCTTTGAGAATGCTTGCAAACATTACAGCAAATTCATACCAGTACCAAGCTCCAGAGTCTGTGAAACATTTGAAAATTACCAATTACAATCAGTTGGGATTACATCCCTTGTTCTGGTCTCGCCATGCTGGAGAAGAAATTCCATCTTATCAGAGCACAAAAACAGCAGATTCTCAAACACAGAAAATCACAGCACAGCCGAAGCGGTTTTTCTTACAAAGCGGTGGCAAGAAAATGCTGAAAAATAAAATAAAGCAGATAGTCTAGGAAATGAGGTAAACTGCCTTTGGCCGAGGAGAGAGTAATGGATTTAAGAAAGGAAAGATAAATGATCTTGACACTTTCAAGCTTGACACTTGCACTGCTGTTTAAAGAACATGACATTACTCATTTGGAATTTACTTACTTGCTGTGCCAATGATTGCAGATTGGATTTATTATGATTGAACCAGTGAGCAACGAACACTGGTGTTCTGGGAGCATGGGTTAAAATATTTGAATTAATATAACTGAAAGCTTTCGGTTGGAAAATTCACTGGTTTGCAAACTGCTCTTATTTTGGGTGGGGACAAGATAGAAGATCAGTTACCTGCACTACATTACAATTCTGATATATTCATTGATGCACAACAGGAATCTGAAGTTACACAGCGTGGAGTATGTCATTTTTGATGAAGCAGACAAACATTTGCTAAGCAGCTGCAGGAGATCCTTGCCCGTCTTCCAGAAAATCGCCTAAACTTGTTTTTATCAGCCACTCTACCCAAGATGCTGCTTGAATTTGCCCGTGCAAAAGTACAAATTCCTTACTTCCTTCCTTCCATCTTTATCTCCCCTTCCCTCCCTTCTAGTTCCTTCCTTACCTTCCTTTCATTCTTTCCATCCTTACCTTATCTCCCCTTTTTCCCTCCTTCTACCCTTCCCTTAAATCCCAATCTTCCCTCTTTTGCTTCCTTCACCCACTCCTTCCATTCTTCCTTCAACCTGTCAGGGCTCCGGGTAAGACCAGAGGTATGTGAACTGACGCAGGGAAACGCAGGCTTCAGATATGTTATAAACAATATAATTTATTAATACTAACAATACAAAACGCAGTGCAATACTAAAACATAAACACAGTGCAAACGAACCAAACCACCCACAGATAACAATGCATACAATGCAAGCGTAGTCAGGCAGGCCGGGTCAATAACAATCGGGTAGGTAGGAACAGGAGGAGCAGGAAGAGAGTAGTCAGGTCACGAGCCGGGTACAGCAACTAATGGGCAGGTAGGTACAGGGGGGTCAGGCAGAGAATGGTCGGGGTCACAAGCCAGGGATCAAACAGGAGAGGTCAGCAGAGGTCAGGATCAGGCAGGGTCGGCAACGAGTCAGTCAGGCAGGAACAGGAACAGGAACAGAAACAGGAATGCAGGTAACAAGATACAGGGGCCCATGGAAAAACACACACCAAGGCACAGACTGCAGGTCTGGCCATCCCTTAAATACACCTGCTATCAGCCTCAGGTGTTTGGCTGACTGCAGGGTTGAGTCTCTGATTGCTGAGAGCACCCGCAGGCCAGCCCTGGTACTGCAGCCCACAAGGCAGGTGAGTCCCACCATTATTGG
The DNA here is from genome assembly GCF_062004578.1 of Staurois parvus. Taxonomy (NCBI): domain Eukaryota; kingdom Metazoa; phylum Chordata; class Amphibia; order Anura; family Ranidae; genus Staurois; species Staurois parvus. The sequence goes on from NW_028321165.1 coordinate 99,383, forward strand.
CAAGTCCATTCCTGACACATCCCTTCCATTATTTACATTCCATCATTTCCCTGACTTTCTTCTTCCCTCTCCCTCATTCTTCCTTCTTTTCCTCCCATCCTTCCTTCCTCTTCCCTTCTCTTCCTCTCCTCCCTTCCTGATTTCCTTCCCTCCCTTCATTTCTTTTCTTCATATATTTTCTTCTTTCCTTCCTTCTTTCCTATCCTAACCTTCCTACCCTTCTTTTCTTCTTTTCTTCCTTTCCTTCACTTCCATCTCTACCCTCCTTCATCCCCCCCCCTCTCCATCTCCATTTCCTTTCATTCGTCATTCATCCCATCATTCCCTTCCATCCTTCTTCCCTCCCTTCCTTCCTTTCCTCTCCTCTTTCCCCTGCTTTCTTTCTGGCTTCCCTCCCTCTATTCCTTACTTACGTCTTTTCCTATTTCCTTGCTTCCCTATTTTCCTTCGTTATCTTCCTTCCTTTCTTTCCTTTCCCTTCGTTCGTTCCCTCTCTTCCTTAACTCCCCTCCAATAACTTCCAATCCTTCCTTCCTTCCTTCCTTAATTCCTTCCTTCTTTCCTTCCTTCCTTCCTTCCTTCTTCCCATCTCTCCTTCCTTCCCTCCTTTCATTTAATTCCCTCCTTCCATCTTTCATACCTCCCTTCCCTCCCCTCCCTTCATACCTTCCATGCCTTTCTTTTCCTTCTTTCATATTCCTCCTTCACTCCCCTTCCTTCTTACCTTCTCTCCTTTTTTCCTTCCTTTTTTCCTTCGATCCTTCCTTCCTTCCCTTTCTTCATTCTATCCTATCTTTTTTTACCATCTTTTCCCTTCCTTCATTCCCTTCTCTTCCTTTCATTTTTTTCCTTCCTGACCTTCTTTTCTTCCTTTCCTTCACTTACATCCCTACAATCTTAAATCTCTTCTTTCCTTCTTTCCCCCTTCTCCCTCACCATTTCCTTCTATTCGTTCTTCATCCCTACCTTCCTTTCCATCTTTACCCTTCTATCCTTTTTTTTCCCTCCCTCATTCCTTACTTCCTTTCCCCCACTCCTTTCCTTCCTTCCTTCCTTCCTTCCTTTCCTTCCTTCCTTCCTTCCTTCCTTCCTTCCTTCCTTCCTTTCCTTCCTTCCTTCCTTCCTTCCTTCCTTCCTTCCTTCCTTCCTCCCTTCTCTCTTTCTTTCCTTTCCTTCCTTTCACTCCTTCATTTATGTTCTTCTGTCCATCTTTCCCTCCTTTGTTCTCTTCCTTCTTCTCTTTACTTCTTTCCTTCCTCATTGTCCCTTCCTTCTTTTCTCCCTTATCTCTTTCTTCTCCTTATTTTCTCCCTCATTACTGCACTTCTTTCCTTCCTTCATTTATTCTATCCTTCTTTCTATCCCTCCCTTTCCCTTTTTTTCCCCTTTCCTTCATTCTTCTCCTTCCCTCCACACTCCCTCCATTTCATTCCTTCCATCTTTTTTTCCTTCATTTCTCCCTTCTCTCTTTCCCTTGATCCCTTCCTTTCTTTCCTTCCTTTCCTTCCTTTCTTTCCTTCCTTTCTTCCCTCCTTCCCTCCTTCCCTTCCTTCCCTCTTTTTCCTTCCATTCCTTCCCTTCCCTCCGTCTTCCTTCATTCCTTCCTTCCTTCCTTCCTTCCTTATTTCCTTCCTTCACTCATTATCTTCCCTTCCTTCCCTGCCTTTCATCTCTGCCTTTCCTTTCCCTTGCCTTCAATCCATTCTACTTTCCCTTACATTCCTTACTCCTTTCTTCTTTCCTTCTCTTTTTTTCTTCCCTCCTTCCCTCCATCCCCATTCTTCCTTCCTTCATTAATTCTTCTTCCTTTCTTTCCTTTCTTACTTCCTTTATTCACATCCTCTCCTCTCTTCTTTCCTTTTTTCCTCCTTTCCCTACTTCCTTCTCTTTTTTCCTTTCTTCATTATTTCCATTCTTATGTCCCTCTTGCCCTTCCTTCCTTCCTTCCTTCCTTCCTCCCATCCTTCAGTCTATCCCTCCCTCTCCTTCTCTCCCCCTCCTTCTCTCCCCCTCCTTCTTTCCTTCCACTTCTTTCCATCTCTCCCTTCCCCTCCTTCCTTCCTTCCTTCCTTCCTTCCTTCCTTCCTTCCTCCCTTTTCTCTTTTTTTCCTTTCCTTCCTTTCTTCCTTTCCCTCCTCCATAAATATGTTCTTCTATTCTTTCCCTCCTTTTTTCTCTTCCTTCCTTTCTTTTCTTCCTTCTTTCCTCATTGTCCCTTCCTCTTTTTCACTTCTCTCTTTCCTCTCCTTCCTTCCTTATTTCCTCCCTCCTTACTGCACTTCCTTCCTTCCTTCATTTATTCTATCCTTCTTTCTATCTTTCCCTTTTCTTCCCTTGCCTTTCCTTCATTCCCCTCCTTTCTCCCTCACTCCCTCCATTTCATGCCTTCCTTCTTTTTGTTTTTCCTTCCTTGCTCCTTCTCTCTTTCCCTTGTTCCCCTCCTTCCTTTCTCTCCTTCCTTTCTTCCCTTCTTCCCTTCCTTCCTTCCCTTTCTTTCTTTCTTTCTTTCTTTCTTTCCATTCCTTTTATCCTTATTTTCTATCCTTTCTTCATTCCTCACTCCCTATCTTCCATTTTCTTCCTTACCTTTTTTTATCCTGTCTCCCTCCTACCTTTCTTTCCTTTCTTTTGTCCTTTCCTTCCTTCCTTCATTTCCTATCCTTTTTTCCTTTGTTTTATTTCCTTTTGTTTCCCCTTTTCCTCCTCCATTTCTTCCTCATTTCCCTCCCTTCCCTTTTTTGTTTCCTTTTCTTCTTCCATCCATCTTTCCTATTCCCTTTCCTACACTTCCCCTCATTTCTTCCTACCCTCACTACATTTCTATGCTCCTTCTTTCCTCCCTCCCTCCTTCCTTCCTTCTTTCCTTCCTTCCATCCTTCCTTCCTCTCCTTTATCCTTTCCTCCCTCCTCCTCTTCTTCCTTCATCCCTTCCCTCCTTCCTTCCTTCCCTTCCATCCTTTCCTTACTTCTTTCCTCCCTCCTTTCTTACTTCCCTCCCCTCCTTCTCCTTCACTACTTCCATGCCTTT
>NW_028321166.1:0-16883 GCF_062004578.1 Staurois parvus
AGCTGCACCAGATTCTGAGTACGCCAGTTTAAGTAAAAGCGGAACGCCACCCAAAAGGGGACGTTCTGCTTTAAGGACTGGTCCCCCGCTCCCCATTAAGGATCGGCACCTTTTGGGGAGCAGGTACCTGAAATTGACAGGTACCCACTCCCACTTCTGCTGCGACTGCCTAGGTCAGGGGTAGGCAACCTGCGGCTCTCTAGATGAACAAAACAGAACCAGCGCTCAAATCTTCATGCAAACCAAGGACATGTCAAAATGCCAACCGAAGAGTTGCTGCCCTTCTGAGATCGGGTAATCTGGCCACTAGTGGAAAAAAAACAAACAAGGGCGCACTCTCGTCGTGCATTACCGTGGTAATCCACGTATTTATTAATAAAAAAGGATTATATACTCACAAACCAACGTGATAAAAAGCAGCGGCTCTCTAGCTGTTATGGAACTACATTTCCCATGAGGCATTGCAACATTACAAAACTGACAGTTACAGCTATGACTTGCAGAGGCATGATGGAACTTGTAGTCCTGCAACAGCTGGAGAGCCGCAGGTTGCCTACCCCTGGCCTAGGGGAACGGAAGCAGAGGTTGTCCTCACTTTCTCCTTCCCTGTAGTCTTCCGGGACATGTGACCGATCCCAGAAGACTAAAGAACCATTTAGAAAGCGCAGCGCTTCTCGCGCATACACAGTGGGCACCCGGGTGTGAAGCCGTGAGCTGTCACAGCCAGGTGCCCACACCGAAGATGCCAGTGCCAGGAACACAGGACGACCGGTGAACCGGCTGCTGTGAGGACACCGTGGGATCGAGGGACAGGTGAGTGGATGTTTTTAAAAGTTTTTTTTTTTTACATTTTCACTGGAACTCTCCTTTAATTTCCCCCTTTAACCCCTCTGGCGGTATTCCCGAGTGTAGCTCGGGGTAAAGTTTCAGCACCACAAGCGGTAACCCCCCCCTGAGCTACACTCAGGAATACACTGCAGCGTTGCTCCGGGATCTCTTCTGCACTTACCTTGTCCTGCGCTCCCGCGATGTCCCCCCTGCAGTGTCCCCGGCAATGTCCTCCGGCTGATGCCGGCATCTGTCTTCCGGGTTCCATTCCCTGTGACGTCGGGACGTACGGGGGACGGAACTGGCGGGAAATGTGAAAAAGTGACATTCACTAAATCCACTAAAATCACATAGTATAACATTCCTGTATCAAACCATTTCACATACATTTTGTCCCGAGTGCTTTGTCCGGCGCCTGCCTGCATTTTTACTGTTCTTTCTGCCTGGAAACTGAGAAACGTCCATGGCGTCCAAAAAGCGTCCCTTTAGGTCAGACGCGGTTTTAGACCGGCTAGAGAACAGCGATAGTAAATCAGAACCACTTGCAGAATTGAGTGATAATGATTGGTGGGGGAAATTCCTCATCAGACACTGAAAACGATTCTGCGACTGAGCTCAGCGATGTGCGAACTTGGCGCTCTATTTCACATTTCAGTGTTTTCGGTTTGATTATATTATTGAATTACATTTATTATTATTTTTTATGATTTATTAAATTATAATTTATGATTTCGTGTTTCAAATTTTATCCTCCCCGGGATGTTTACTAGACTCTTGTTCAGACAGATTTCAGTGAGTTATTCCTAAAAATTACAGCCTACAATAAAAAAACAACATATTTCCATGCAAAAAAATGTACCGCTTTGAGCACAGAAATACTGACATAATCAGACCGCTAGGGAGGTTAAAGGATCTTCTACTGATGGCTTGATGCCGATACCACATCCTACCTTCAGAGGTCTTTTGGCATCCATGCTTCAATGGGCAGGGCTGTTTTATTGGCAAAAGGGTGACCTATTGTGGATATTGAGTGGGTGGTCATAAAGTTATGGCTTTAAATCCAGTGTGTGTGACAAATGCCTCTGTAGGTCTAGTTATTACCTTGAAAATGTAGTACTGACATCATCACTGTACAGGCCCCACCCACTACAAGAAACTACAGGAGGGGGGCGGAGATGAGACCAGTCGCCCTGCACAAGCAGAGAGAGCAGCAGTGAGCGGTCTTTATTCCAGGAAGTCCCACACTGAATGACTGCACAGATCTGGAAGACATACACAAAGCTCACCGAGATTCAGGAAGAATCCACATTCCTCTTGTACTTGGATTGTATTAAACATTTTATAAAATGTTTGGCTTTTTTGAATTTAAACCCACATCAGTGACCTATTATTTATTTTTTTTTTTTTTTCCAAGCGGAAATATTACAGGCCAATGACAGCCTAACGCAGGTTATCAATACTTACCGCCAGCTGGTGAAAGGGGAAGAAATCAATGGAGAGACGTCTTCCAGCAATATGCCAGGTGAGCAGACCTTGGACCCCCCCACTAGTTGGGATCGGTGATGTTGAATCTCTGGGTGAATATCTTTTTGTCTTCTCTCAGCCAGTTCTTCTGCTCTGCTGGATCTCTCAGGACTGGATATGACCTCTGCAGCCGCTCCTTCATACCCTTCTGTTCCAGCCCAGCCCCTGCCATATTCTTCCAGCGCCCCCTCAGCCTCGGCATCGTTATCGCTGCTCGATGACGAACTCATGTCACTAGGTGAGGAGCCGAACCCTTGGCTGTGCTAACGTATTAGACTGTAAGCTCTTGTGGGCAGCGCCCTCTGATCCCTCTTGTATTGTGTCGTCACTTTATAGTGTAAAGCACCGCTCAGACTGTTGGCGCTATATAAATCCTGTATAATAATAATGGTGCAGGCAATAGGGGGCTTCAGCTGTAGTTCGGACTTAAAGCGGAGCTCCACTCACCTGTCAAAAAATAAAAGTAGCTACAAGAACTGTAGCTGCTGACTTTTTAAAAACAGCCACTTACCTGTCCCTCAGTCCCGTGGTGTGTCCCCCGCAGCCCGTTTCACTGGCCGTCCTGTATTCCAGGAGGCCGGCATCTTCTGTGTGGGCACCCGGCTGTGATAGCTTGTGGCTTCACAGCCGGGTGCCCACTGCGCATGTGCGAGTAGCTCTGCGCTTCCAAAATGGTCCTGTAGTCTTCAGGGACCTATCACGTGTCCCAAAAGGCTACAGGGAGGGAGGATACTTTCCTTTTCCAGTCGCCTAGACCGGAAGTGGGAGCGGGTACCCACCCGTCACATTTGGGTGCCCACAACTCCCCCACCCCCCCCCCCCCCCCTTCCCCCAAAGGTGCCAATCCTTAATGGGAAGCGGGGGAGCTGTCCTTAAAGCGGAGCTTCCCCCTTTTGAGGGGAGCTCCGCTTTAACCACTTTAATAATGGATACTTTCCCCCCCTGCCCAGGACAATTTTCAGGTTTCAGCGCTGTCGCACTTTGAATGACAATTGCGCAGTCATGCAACACTGTACCCATTTGACATTTTTTATCATTCTTTTTCAAACAAAGAGAGCTTTCTTTTGGGGGTATTTAAGCGCCACTGGGTGTTTTATTTTTTGCACTATTAACAAAAAAACGAGAAAAGAACATTTAGAAAAAAAAATATTTTCTTTTGTTTCTATTTATAAAACTTTGCAGACAGGGAATTTTTCTCCTTCACGGATGTGCGTTGATGAGACTGCACTGATAGGCGGCACTGATGAGCATTGATAAGAGGCACTAATTATGCTACACTGATAGGCGGCACTGATGGGCAAAACTGACTGGCGGTGCTGACTGACGGCACTGATGGGAGTAGCTGATGGGTGGCACTGCAGGGCACTGGTGGATGGCACTGCAGGGCACTGATGATCAGTGCCGATCTGCTCTGTGACAGCTGCCGGTTATCGGCAGTACTTTCCTCATGCTTTGACAGCGTTAGGAAAGTGCAGCCGATAACCGGCAACTGTATTTACTTCATTGTCATTGGACACGGCTGATCACGTGGTAAAAGGCCGCTGTGATATGCCTTATACCTCATCATGTGATCAGCTGTGTCTGTAGGACACAGCGATCACCGAGACGGCCGGGGTGCGCACTGCTGGGGGGCGTGCAGGAGGGCACGTTCTAGGAGGACATCATATGGCGCCCTCCCAGAGCTGGACAACCGCGCTGTAGCCATCATTTGGGTATAGCGCGGTAAGGATGTGGTTGAAAATCCTGGGAAAATTATTACTTTGGATTGGATTCTTGCTTTAGTTCTGGGCCTGCTGCTACCTCCGTCCTTTTGGAAATTGAAAAAATGTATCAGCCGCACGCCACTTTTAGCATCTCTTGCCATATTTTAGTTGTCAAAGTTGCTGCATACAACAAAGTCTCTGCCTGGGAACCAACCTTCCTTGATGCGTTTCTTCACTCCTGGCGTGCTCACAAGGAAGTCTTCCGGTCAAGCCATGAGTGGTGAAACGCGTCGAGGGAGGTTGATTCCCAGGCGGAGGCTCTGTATGCAGCCACTTTGTTGACAATTAATAAGTAGGGAAAGAGAAGCTAAAAGTGGAGAGCGGCTCATACATTTTTCATATTTCTGATAGGAAGTGAAGATAGACTACAGTGGCCAGCCAGCTGCCCAAATTGGCCATGTACAGGCAGGGTGAGTGTTGAGCGGGAGTTGTGGATTTGGGTGTTCTTTTAGGTATACCTTCGTCCTTTATCATTCATGTCACTGAAGTTCTGCTGTAACAAACAGCCAGCAGCCTATTATTGCAGAAGAGTTATGCCATGTCTCTAGGGGTGGACTGACCATTTGGAAACTCAGGCACTGCCCGAGGGCCCGGGGTCAGTAGGGGGCCCCATGAGATGCCCCCGGTACCTTTTTCATAGGCTTTTTTGAGATTGGGCAAGGACACAGGGACCCCATGATCCCCTATTGCCCGGGGGCCCCATGAGTTGTCAGTCCGCCCCTGCATGTCTCTAATGCAATTTAATGGCCCTGCCTGCGCATGGTGCTGTTAACTGATTTGCGCATGCGCAGCTCAGCTTTCAGCACTGGGCTGGTCTCTGTGGGCCCAAATGACGTCCTTTTGCTCCCGTCAATGAAAACAGCGGAAGAGCGCAACACGGGCGAAGATGCCTGCGCCGGAGAGGGACTGTTGGAAAGGAGGGTATTACCGCTTTAGTTCTGCTTTAACCCCCTTTGCACCGGCGCCTCCCGACCCTTTAAGAGGTTTCAGAAGCTGGGAGGCGGGGCAGGGTTTTAGGGTCACGTGAGCGCCGTGATTCGCGAATCACAGCGGTCACATGATCAGAAAAGGTCCCGATCGCAAGGGGAGATCGGGACCTTTCCGTGAGTCCCGGACATATTTGCTGTGACCGGTACACAAATATGCAGCCCCACATAAAAAAAAAGCCCAGTTCTGTGAGGCCGCATACTTGTGTTACGTCAACGTCAAGGGGGTAAAAGTAGCTCAACGTCAAAGTAGAACTAAGGGCAATTTTTTTTTCATTCGGGATAGAGTTAACGGGGGAGGGTTATAACCCCTGTCAGTTTTTTTCCATCTGTGTCCCTTTGGGGAGATTTCCCTTCCAGTCCCATAGCCAAAACAGGAAGTGAGAGGAAATCCCTCCAAAGGAAGGAAATCCTTGGTTGTCACCAGAACTAGTGCCCACTTTGGAAAATTTCTCCACTTCCTGTTCTGGTGACAACCCCAAATTTTCTTTCTTTTTCACTTTCTCTGTGATCATGATTAAGAGGAGAAATAGGCTGAATCTTCAGAACGGGGGCACACACAGCAATATGCACCTGTTCTGGGTTCCAGGCTTGGCCTACGATTAAATATCACACTCCTACAAAAACGATGGAATCCCAGCTTTTGCTATGACCAATGATGACCCGTGTCTGCTTTTCTCGATCTATCTTAGGTTTGAATGACCCCGCGCCTCCTGCACAGCCTTCAGACACGTCATCGTGGAACAGTTTTCAGGTAACCGAGATCGCTCCACCTAGTAACTGCCATTCAGAAATGCATTATGGTCATCCTTCGATCTCAAGCTCAAACTTGTTGGTGCAGCTGAAAGTTCCAGAAGGCTTGCTAGACTTTAAATGTTGGGAGTCTCCTAATCATGGCAAAACCTGACCTATGTGGTGCCATTGTCATTTATTTTATTACAGGTACTTATATAACGCCGTCAATTTACGCATTCTTTACATATATATTGTACATTCACATCAGTCCCTAACCCTGAAGGGGCGTACAATCTAAGGTCCCTAACCCTCAAGGGGCGTACAATCTAAGGTCCCTAACCCTCAAGGGGCGTACAATCTAAGGTCCCTAACCCTCAAGGTGCGTACAATCTAAGGTCCCTAACCCTCAAGGTGCGTACAATCTAAGGTCCCTAACCCTCAAGGTGCGTACAATCTAAGGTCCCTAACCCTCAAGGGGCGTACAATCTAAGGTCCCTAACCCTCAAGGTGCGTACAATCTAAGGTCCCTAACCCTCAAGGGATGTACAATCTAAGGTCCCTAACCCTCAAGGGATGTACAATCTAAGGTCCCTAACCCTCAAGGGGTGTACAATCTAAGGTCCCTAACCCTCAAGGGGCGTACAATCTAAGGTCCCTAACCCTCAAGGGATGTACAATCTAAGGTCCCTAACCCCCGAGGAGCGTACAATCTAAGGTCCCTAACCCTCAAGTCAAGGGGCGTACAATCTAAGGTCCCTAACCCTCAAGGGGCGTACAATCTTAGGTCCCTAACCCTCAAGGAGCGTACAATCTAAGGTCCCTAACCCTCAGGGGGCGTACAATCTAAGGTCCCTAACCCTCAAGGGGCGTACAATCTAAGGTCCCTAACCCTCAAGGGGCGTACAATCTAAGGTCCCTAACCCTCAAGGGGCGTACAATCTAAGGTCCCTAACCCTCAAGGGGCGTACAATCTAAGGTCCCTAACCCTCAAGGGGCGTACAATCTAAGGTCCCTAACCCTCAAGGGGCGTACAATCTAAGGTCCCTAACCCTCAAGGGGCGTACAATCTAAGGTCCCTAACCCTCAAGGGGCGTACAATCTAAGGCCCCTAACTCACATTCATACATACACATACTAGGGATGATTTAGACAGGAGATGGCATGTCAACATTTGCGTTGACAATTCCCACGATAGTGTGAATGGCTAAACTGCACCACATCCCATTGCAATAGATGGTTCAAAAGGCAAGAGAGCAGAGAACGATGAGATTTCTTTTCCTGTAAAGTGAGTTGCACCATCAAAGTCCCTTTGAACTTTGATGGTGCAACTCACTTTACAGGAAAAGAAAAAAAAAATGTAAAAACCGTCATTTATTGTGTCAACATTTTAAATGGTGCACCTAGAAGTGCAGTACATAAAACTGTAAGGCCCCATGCACACGAGACACTTCTGAACGATGAAAACTTCTGGAAAACTGTTAAAAAACATTTGTTTAGCAGCGTTCGCACACCGCGTTTATGTGCATTTGTGTTTTAGAAGTGTTATTTAACCTCTTCACGCTGGTCACGCAAATGTGTGGCCTCCTGGCGTCTGGGCCTAGACGCCGAGTGGCCGCACATTTCCGTGCAATTAAGAAAAACATACGTGCTGAGAGCGCGCACCCTGCACGCTCCCAGCACACATGTCCGGTACTCATGGAAAGGTCCCGATCTCCTCTTTCGATCGGGACCTTTCCCGATCATGTGACCGCCGTGACGGCGAATCACATCGGTCACATGACCCTAAAACCCTGCCCTGCTTCCCTGCCTTTTGAAACCCTTAAAGGGCTGGGAGGCGCCAAGGATTTAAAGATAAGCACAGGAGAACCTCCAAAATGCCCAGAATGCACTGAAAAGTGGTAAATTATTAACTATTTCAGACTGTTTCAGAGAAATACAGAGAGTAGAAGCAGAGACAGCAGTATGTGTTGAGATTAGCTTAGGTGTGAGTTGCTTATTCACATTTCTTTTGTTTCCAAGGGTGGGAAAGGTGTCTGGTGGAGGGAGTCATTAAGGCCACCTGGCAGGGGGTCTTCATGAGGAATTTGAGGTGTGAATGGTCATTAACATATCTTTTGTTTCCAAGGGTGGGAGAGGTCTGAGGTGTGCATTGGTCATTAACATATCTTTTGTTTCCAAGGGTGGGAGAGGTCTGAGGTGTGCATTGGTCATTAACATATCTTTTGTTTCCAAGGGTGGGAGAGGTCTGAGGTGTGAATGGTCATTACCATGTGTGACAAGCTTGGTAGGAACATCCTGTGTTCAGTGTTTTGTCCATCTGAGGATCTGTGTGTATGTATGTATGTATGTATATATGTATATGTGTGTGTATATATGTATGTATGTATATATGTATGTATGTATGTATGTATGTGTGTATGTGTGTGTGTATATATATATATATGTATGTGTGTATATATAATATATATATATGTATGTGTATATATATATATATGTATGTATGTGTGTATGTGCGTGTATATTACAGAGAGGTGTTAATCACTGTGGAACCCCCCCCACACACACACAAAAATAAAGGGATAGGAAGGAGTGGAACATTGGGAGGAAAGGCCCAAGTGACCCGGACAAGAGAAGGAACTTGGACAAGTACACGGACCTCGAACGTCCAGCAGCCAACACAAAAGGGCCTTATACATTGACATCCGTTCATCCACCCCTTGCTTGGAGCAGTGCAGGGACACTGACCACATCTGATCTCATTGCTTTAGTTTGCCATTTTGTCCCTTTTTGGCCATGTTCCCTTTGCTCTGATAGTGTACAGAATAGGAGGCATGCAGGGATGTGGAGGAGGGAATGTTTGGATTGATGTAGTGATGGTCTCTGATTTACAGTTTGAAATTAGGTCGTAAACAGCCAGAACTGTAAGTCCTCATTTGCATGGGTGTACTGATCCGTACATCTATGTGAAGGGCCATCTTCACCCATGCAGGATGCACAGGCGTTCCATGCAGGATGCACAGGCGTTCCATGCAGGATGCACAGGCGTTCCATGCAGGATGCACAGGCGTTCCATGCAGGATACACAGGCGTTCCATGCAGGATACACAGGCGTTCCATGCAGGCAGTCCTATGCATGTCTACTGGGAATCAGTGACTATGTCACAGCCGCTGTTCCCAATTTGGGGCTGCACACCTACCTGGCTGTCAAATTAGCTGCTGTGTGTACAGTTCCTGCTTTCCAATAGACATGAATGGGACTGTCTGCATGCAAATGCACGGAACACCTCTGCATTCCGTGTGGGTGAACATGGCCCATATGTGTTTCGATCGCCATTGTGAATGAGACCTAATAGCCAAATGTGATCAACCAAATCATTACACTTAAAAATGAATAAATGTGATAATCTGCATTCCTTCTCTGATGTCCCTGTGCCTGGTCTGCTCGTAGGCTTCAGAGGGGAGCACAGACTCGGCTTCGGGAGAGAAGGTCCCTTCGGTCTCACAGACTCCGGTCCATCCTAGTAAGGCTTTGGATGATCTGGATCTACTTGGGAAAACCCTTCTTCAGCAATCCCTTCCGCCCACAGCCATGCATGTACGATGGTGAGTATACGGTTGTGACTGCAGAGCTTTTGGCTTGGAAGACCTTCATGATTGTTAGATGGACCAGACATAATGTAGCCGTCTGATAGAACTAGACAGAGACAGATTATATATTGTATAAAGCAATTCTGGACAGATCACCTAGGCCTGAACCTATAATTGCGCCCACCAGCCCTCTAATAAATGTGGTTGGCTCATTGCACCAGTAGCCTGCAGTAGGCACCCATTGGTCTAGTAAGAATACATTCCCTACCATGGCTGGCTCCATTGCACAAGTAACCTGCAGTGAGCACCCCTCAGTCTAGACAGAATACATCCCCTACTCTGGTCGGCTCATTGCACTAGTAGCCTTCAGTAAGCACCGCTCAGTCTAGTAGAAATACACCCATCAGCCCCATCTCTAGTTGGCTCATTGCACCAGTATCCTGCAGTGAGCACCCCTCAGTCTAGTCCAGGGGTAGGCAACCTGGGGCTCTCTAGCTGTTGTGGAACTACATTTCCCATGAGGCATTGCAAAGATTACAAAACTGACAGTTACAGCTATGACTTGCAGAGACATGATGGAACTTGTAGTCCTGCGGCTCTCAGGTTGCCTACCCCTGGTGTAGACAGAATACATCCCCTACTCTGGTCGGCTCATTGCACTAGTAGCCTTCAGTAAGCACCGCTCAGTCTAGTAGAAATACACCCTTCAGCCCCATCTCTAGTTGGCTCATTGTACTGGTAACCTACAGTTAGCATCCCTCAGTCTAGTAGGAATCCATCCAGCAGTTCCTTCCCTGGTTGACTTATTTCATTAGTAGCCAGCATCCCTCTAATAACAATCCATCCAGCATTCCCTTCACTGGTTGTCTCATTGCACTAGTAGCCTGCAGTAAGCACCCCTCTGTCTTGTAGGATTACATCTAGTAGTCCTTTTGCTGGCTGGCTCATTGCACTAGTAGCCTGTGGTAAGGTGGGGGGACTCGTAGGGTTGCTGGGGGTACCTTGGGTGGGGAAGGGAAGGGTGGGATTGTGTGGGACACTGTTGGGGGGGGGGGGGGGGGGGTTGGTCAATGGTGGGGGGCTGGGAGGGGAGAAGGGGATGGATGGGGTGCGTGCACTCTTAGAATATATTACACGTTTTTACTGTTACGTCCTATAAAATTATGCTGCTTACTAGCCTTTGAGGTGCTTTATCCTATTGTGGGGTTTTTCTTTTGAGTGTATTGACTTTGGATGCACCTCCCCTTCCATTAGGGTTTAGGCATTGGCAGATATACCACTCCCAGGACGGACCATTGACCGTGAGGGGTTTTGTGCTGTTGTAAGCAAGCCTTGTTCTAGTAGGGATACATCCCAGCAGTCCCTTCCTTAGTTGGCTCAGTGCACTGGTAGCTTCAGCAAGCAACCTTTGGTCTAGTAGGGATACGTCCCGACAGTCCCTTCCTTGGTTGGCTCAGTGCACTTGTACCTTCGGCAAGCAACCTTTGGTCTAGTAGAGATACGTCCGGCAGTCCCTTCCTTGGTTGGCTCAGTGCACTTGTACCTTCGGCAAGCAACCTTTGGTCTATTAGAGATACGTCCGGCAGTCCCTTCATTGGTTGGCTCAGTGCACTGGTAGCTTCGGCAGCCAACCTTTGGTCCAGTTGGGATACGTCCGGCAGTCCCTTCATTGGTTGGCTCAGTGCACTGGTAGCTTCGGCAGCCAACCTTTGGTCCAGTTGGGATACGTCCGGCAGTCCCTTCATTGGTTGGCTCGATGCACTGGTAGCTTCGGCAACCAACCTTTGGTCCAGTTGGGATACGTCCGGCAGTCCCTTCATTGGTTGGCTCAGTGCACTGGTAGCTTCGGCAGCCAACCTTTGGTCTAGTAGGGATACGTCCCGACAGTCCCTTCCTTGGTTGGCTCAGTGCACTGGTAGCTTCGGCAACCAACCTTTGGTCTAGTAGGGATACGTCCCGACAGTCCCTTCCTTGGTTGGCTTAGTGCACTGGTAGCTTCGGCAAGCAACCTTTGGTCTAGTAGAGACACGTCCAGCAGTCCCTTCCTTGGATGGCTCAGTGCACTGGTAGCTTCGGCAAGCAACCTTTGGTCTAGTAGAGACATGTCCGGCCGGCAGTCCCTTCTTTGGTTGGCTCAGTGCACTGGTAGCTTCGGCAACCAACCTTTGGTCCAGTTGGGATACGTCCGGCAGTCCCTTCCTTGGTTGGCTCAGTGCACTGGTAGCTTCGGCAACCAACCTTTGGTCCAGTTGGGATACGTCCGGCAGTCCCTTCATTGGTTGGCTCGATGCACTGGTAGCTTCGGCAACCAACCTTTGGTCTAGTAGGGATACGTCTGACAGTCCCTTCCCTGGTTGGCTTATTGCAGTAGTAGCCCACACCCCTCTGTCTAGTGAGAATACATCCAGAAGCCCCTTTCCACTGTTATTTATGATATTTTTGAAGGCTGAAATTTCACTGTATGCTTTTTCAGCTGGCAGACAGCTACCCCATGTGCTTTTTAGGCTGAAAGACAGAAAGTGAGGGTATGTCATTCCTCCCGAGCTTTGAATGTAAGAAGGCTGCATGAGGCCTTGTGAACAGGAGTGTTGTCTGTGGAATGTGATGCTTCGTATTTGTGACCGTGGTGAAGCAGTGTGACCAGTTTATTGACTTTGCAGACATTTTTTTCTGTTTTTTTTTTTTTTTTCTTTATGTTAGACGTCTTAGATAGACACATAAAGACTTGTTTTCTGGAGTTTATTTTCTCTTCTTCAGTATAATATTCTGCATGGGCTGGTCCATTTATTCTGCAGGGGGAGAGGCAGGATTGCAGTGTCTGCATGATCCGTCTGACTTTCTAATTTCTGTAGCTTCTCTTTTTTTTTTTTTTTCTTCAAAAGGTGAACTTAAAGAGGTTATTTTGGACCAGGGGTCTGCAAACTGCAGCCCTTTGCTTTATCTGGCCCTTAGGGAACTATTTCATCCACTGACACCAACAACGGGCATAATTCCCCCCACTGACACCAATGAAGGAGCTAATTTCCTCCCACTGACACCAATGAAGGAGCTCAATTCCTCCCACTGACGCCAGTGAAGGAGCTCAATTCCTCCCACTGACGCCAGTGAAGGAGCTCAATTCATTCCACTGACACCAATGAAGGAGCTCAATTCCTCCCACTGACACCAATGAAGGAGCTCATTTCCTCCCACTGACACCAATGAAGGAGCTCAATTCCTCCCACTGACACCAATGAAGGAGCTCAATTCCTCCCACTGACGCCAGTGAAGGAGCTCAATTCCTCCCACTGACACCAATGAAGGAGCTCAATTCATCCCACTGACACCAATGAAGGAGCTCAATTCCTCCCACTGACGCCGATGAAGGCGCTCAATTCCTCCCACTGACGCCGATGAAGGCGCTCAATTCCTCCCACTGACGCCGATGAAGGCGCTCAATTCCTCCCACTGACGCCGATGAAGGCGCTCAATTCCTCCCACTGACGCCGATGAAGGCGCTCAATTCCTCCCACTGACGCCGATGAAGGCGCTCAAATCCTCCCACTGACGCCGATGAAGGCGCTCAATTCCTCCCACTGACGCCGATGAAGGCGCTCAATTCCTCCCACTGACGCCGATGAAGGCGCTCAATTCCTCCCACTGACGCCGATGAAGGAGCTCAATTCCTCCCACTGACGCCGATGAAGGAGCTCAATTCCTCCCACTGACAACAATAATGGGGCAGAATTCCTCCCACTGACACCAACAATGCCGCACAATTTCTTTCGATGACAACAAAAGATGTGGCACAGTTCCTCCCAATGACACCAACGATGGGACATAATTCCTTCCAATGACACCAATGATGGGACACTATTTTTTATTTTAATTCTTTCACCAGAAGCTTTGTATTTTAATCAATGAATACAAGACTTCCTCTGAATGGCTGAGGTGGAGAGGCGGGCAGATGTCACAATCTCCACCTCAGTCAATCAGAGGAAGCCTTGTATTCACTGATAAAAATACAAAGCTTCCGGTGAATGGCTGAGCAGGCTTGGTGTGAGCGGGCCTCAAGATATGTAAAAAGCCATCATTGGATTCAGCTCCTCAACAATCACAGTTTTCCTTTTGCTGATTAGGCATGAAATGGAAAAGGCGTTATGCTGATGAAAGTTTAATTGTTGTCGATTTATTCTTTCCCTCTTATCCTCTGCCTTTGTGCTGATGTATATATATATATATATATGTGTGTGTGAGAATATATATAATTTTTTCCTTTTTTTTTCTTTTAGGGAAAAGCCCCAACACAAGCCCACACTAAGGGATCTGCAGAGTAAAACGAGCACCACTCCTCCGCAGCAGCCCGCTGTCCTGGGGAACGTCACTTCTGTCGGAGTAGAACATCCAGTCCCGTCCCCTGTGAAAAGCGACATCTCCCTCACTAATATCACTGTGCCTCTGGAATCCATCAAACCCAGTATGCAATATTTCTCCATTTATCCTACCTGTGCATACATGTCATATTACATACACTATATTGCCAGAAATATTGGGCCACCACTCTAAATCACTGGATTCAGGTGTTCCAATCCCCTCCCAATCATGTGATTCAGGGGTTCCAATCCCCTCCATGGACACAGGTGTATACAATCAGCCCCTAGGCATGCAGACTGCTTCTACAAACATTGGTGAAAGAATGGGTCGCTCTCAGGAGCTCAGTGACTCCAAGCGTGGTCCCGTGATAGGTGGCCACCTGTGCAATAAGTCCATCCGTGACATCTCCTGGCTACTAAATATTCCACGCTCAACTGTTAGTGGGATTATAACAAAGTGGGAACAACAGCCACTCAGCCACCAAGTGGTAGGCCACGTCACATGACAGGGCGGGGTCAGCGCATGCTGAAGCGCACAGTGCGCAGAAGTCACCAACTGTCTGCAGAGTCAATAGCTAAAGACCTCCAAACTTGGTGTGGCCTTCAGATGAGCCCAACAACAGTGCGCAGAGAGCTTCATGGAATGGGTTTCCATGGCCGAGCAGCTGCATCCAAGCCTTCCATCACCAAGTGCAATGCAAAGCTTCGGATCCCATGGTGTAAAGCACGCCGCCACTGGACTCTAGAGACGTGGAGTGTAAAGTTTGGTGGAGGGGGGGATTATGGTGTGGGGATGTTTTTCAGGGCTTGGGCTTGGCCCCCTAGTTCCAGTGAAGGGAACTCTTAAGGTGACATTTTGGACAATTTCATGCTCCCAACTTTGTGGGAAGAGTTTGGGGATGGCCCCTTCCTGTTCCAACATGACTGCCCACCAGTGCACAAAGCAAGGTCCATAAAGACATGGAGGAGCCAGTTTGGGGTGGAGGAACTTGACTGGCCTGCACAGAGTCCTGACCTCAACCCCATAGAACACCTTTGGGATGAATTAGAGCGGAGACTGTGAGCCAGGCCTCCTCCCCCGACATCAGTGCCTGACCTGACAAATGTGCTTCTGGAAGAATGGTCCAACCTTCCCATAGACACCCTCCTAAACCTTGTGGACGGCCTTCCCAGAAGAGTTGAAGCTGTTATAGCTGCAAAGGGCGGGGCCAACTCAATATTGAACCCTACGGACTAAGACTGGGGGGCCATTAAAGTTCATGTGTGTGGAAAGGCAGGCGGTCCAATACTTTTGGCAAAATAGTGTAAGATGCTCTGGAACTCCTCAGACCACAAGGGTGCTTCAAGTATGAAATGTCTGACTATAGATGATTCCCGCTGAATGGCCCACCCAGTGGACTCTTCATCAGTCCGAGGCTTCATACAGGAGGCTGGTTTGTCTCGTACTTTATAGACCGATCTTCCTGACTGCATTGTTTTGTGTCTTTTTAGGTAGCATCCTCCCAGTCACTGTGTATGACCAGCGCAGCTTTCGGGTCCTTTTCCACTTTGCTCAGGACAGTCCTCCAGGCCGGCCTGACGTCCTGGTGGTGGTGATCTCCATGCTGAGTACTGCTCCTCTCCCTGTCACTGGAATTAGTTTTCAATCTGCTGTTCCCAAGGTTGTTACCATCCCAATCTAACATCCTGCCTCCCCTTCACCTCTATTTACAGTCCCTCATTTTGTATTTTCTGTTTTTAAAGGCAATGAAGGTAAAGTTGCAACCAGCAACTGGCAGTGAACTTCCTCCATTCAATCCCATTCTGCCCCCAACTGCTATTACTCAGGTGCTGCTGCTGGCCAACCCCACACAGGTAAGTTACTAGGCTTAGACAACACATTTGTAGAAAATATACACTTTCCACTCCATGCAGCATCCATAATCGCCAATACAAAATGCACCATCAATACCTAATGAATGAGATGAGGCACTGCCTTTCAGATACACTGGCACTACTTTAGAGCATTCTGCCACCAACATGGGAATCACCATCAGTACTTCCAGACTCAAGACACACCATCACCTTCCCAGCTCTGGGGAACACCTGACCATTGTCACCAGTATAGTGTACACCATCACCATTGCCCTGGCCCTTGTCATCAGTATAGTGTACACCATCACCACTGCCCTGACCATTGTTCCCAGTATGGTGTACACCATCACCACTGCCCTGACCATTGTCACCAGTATGGTGTACACCATCACCGCTGCCCTGACCATTGTCACCAGTATGGTGTACACCATCACCATTGCCCTGACCATTGTTCCCAGTATGGTGTACACCATCACCACTGCCCTGACCATTGTCACCAGTATGGTGTACACCATCACCGCTGCACTGACCATTGTCCCCCGTATGGTGTACACCATCACCGCTGCACTGACCATTGTCCCCAGTATGGTGTACACCATCACCACTGCCCTGACCATTGTTCCCAGTATGGTGTACACCATCACCACTGCCCTGACCATTGTTCCCAGTATGATGTACACCATCACCACTGCCCTGACCATTGTTCCCAGTATGGTGTACACCATCACCACTGCCCTGACCATTGTCACCAGTATAGTGTACACCATGACGATTGTTCCCAGTATGGTGTACACCATCACCACTGCCCTGACCATTGTCCCCGGTATGGTGTACACCATCACCACTGCCCTGACCATTGTCCCCGGTATGGTGTACACCATCACCACTGCCCTGAGCATTGTCACCAGTATAGTGTACACCATCACCACTGCCCTGACCATTGTCACCAGTATGGTGTACATCATCACCGCTGCCCTAACCATTGTCACCAGTATGGTGTACACCATCACCGCTGCCCTGACCATTGTCCCCAGTATGGTGTACACCATCACCGCTGCCCTGACCATTGTCCCCAGTATGGTGTACACCATCACCGCTGCCCTGACCATTGTCCCCGGTATGGTGTACACCATCACCACTGCCCTGAGCATTATCCCCGGTATGGTGTACACCATCACCACTGCCCTGAGCATTATCCCCAGTACCAGGAACAATGTCACCGCCACCAACATGTTGTCACTAGTACAAGCCAC
>NW_028321167.1:0-117405 GCF_062004578.1 Staurois parvus
AAGCATTTACCTGAATGACATCGATTCATTCAGGGGTTTGTTTTTTTTTTGTTTTTTTTTTTTGTGCTCAGCTGTGATCTGGCCACGGCTCATCACATGACATGTGCATGTGATCGCTGTGACGATTCACAGCTAGACACTAGTAGACAATGGATGGCATGCATGAAGCCATCCATGGTGTACAACTGTCATGTGACCTGCTGTGATTGGTCACAGCAGGTCACATGGTACCAGCAACGGGGCCGGTACTCAGATCTGTCATCGGCCGTGTCCGAGGTACATTGGTTTTGTTTTTTTGCTATATTATTTTCAACTCACTTTGATTGATTTATGTATCTCTGTGGTTTTAAAATCGATCTATTCACCTAGGGAAGCCTATTGAAACGAGTGGTCTGTCCTAGACGTGCGCTATGAGAACGCACACGCTGGCATGCCCCTTACACCCCGGTCACGTCAGGTGCAACTTGGCCTGCGACTTGTAAAACTGTAGGCCAAGTCGCACCCTATTGTCCGCTATTAGAGCGGTCGTACGGGTGCGGTTCCGGCTTTGTCGGAGCCGCGCCGACTTCTAAAGTAGTGCACGCAGCAGAGCTTTTGGTGCGATTTGCATAGGCATTGGTGTCAGCAGGTCACCCAATTTTGAAATTGGTTTTGATGTGAGCGGGGGCTCAGGGTGTAAGAGAGCGCTTATGGCATTTGCTGCCTTTTTGTTTTCCCGAATGAAGGGGCTCGGGGGAGGGGCGCACTTTGGCATCCTCACCTTGAGTGCCGGGGGAGCTTTCCCAGAGCTGGCCGTATAGAAAGGCATTGGGAAAGAAAGGGGAGCCAAGAGAAGGAGTGAGAGAATGGAGCGCCCCCATAGACTAACGGGGCAGTGGGATGCCCATAGGCGTGCTGCTCTTCTTCAGAGAAGGTTGGTGGGAGAAGCCGCTAGGGCACGTGCAGCTTTCAGTTGCGCTCTAACCGTAAGCCGCAGCTTGTAATTTTTATTTTTTAAAATAGTTGATGCTAAGAGTAAAAAAAAAAAAAAAGAAAGAAAGAAAGCAAGAAATCCAAAGCATTGAATTGAAGGAAGGTTGTTTGAGGAAAAAATTTGGGACCGCTTCATGGGTTAGCATGTCAACCTTACGCAGGGGCTTGCTAATTTTCTCTGTATCGTTCCACGATTGTAATCCTGCCCACCCGCCGATGCGGGGGGGCAAAGCAATGGGAGAGCCCGAGGGGTATATAAGCCGTCAAAGAGGTCAGAAGATCAGCTTATGGAGAGCGTTGAATGTCGGTGTTCTGCGCTATTTCTGCCAAACTATGTTTATGAATTCTAAGAATGCTTTTTGTATAATCATAATCAATGTGATCAATAATGTCTGTCAGTTGAAAAGTTGATTTTACTGAAGAAAATGAGGAGCACACAGGCTATTGTTAAGCAGGACACCGCATGCAAGTGAGCAGCTCTGCCAGGAGGCATTGTGGGAAGGCAGGCAGGCCACGCCCACCATGCCTTGCTGGGCCCATAAAGCAGAGGTGGTTGGATCCAAACCATCCTCTGCTAGGCGGCTATTTTGGATTTGGATTTCCTGGTAATTATTAAAGAGCCATTTTAGTCCATTGGTTTTGTTTTTTTGCTATATTATTTTCAACTCACTTTGATTGATTGATGTATCTCTGTGGTTTTAAAAATGGTGCCTGCGCCATCTATCCACCTAGGGAAGCCTATTGAAACGAGTGGTCTGTCCTAGAGGTGCGCTACGAGAACGCACACGCTGGCATGCCCCTTACACCCCGGTCACGTCAGGTGCAACTTGGCCTGCGACTTGCAAAACTGTAGGCCAAGTCGCACCCTATTGTCCGCTATTACAGCGGTCCTATGGGTGCGGTTCCGGCTTTGTCGGAGCCGCGCCGACCTCTAAAGTAGTGCACGCAGCAGAGCTTTTGGTGCGGTTTGCATAGGCATTGGTGTCAGCAGGTCGCCCGATTTTGAAATGGTTTTGGGTGTGAGCGGGGGCTCAGGGTGTAAGCGAGCGCTTATGGCATTTGTTCCCTGGTTCCCTTTTTGTTTTCCCGAATGAAGGAGCTCGGGGGAGGGGCGCACTTTTGGCATCCTCACCTTGAGTGCCAGGGGACCTTTCCCAGAGCTGGCCCAGAGGTCGTTGGATGGAAACCATCCTCCGCTAGGCGGCTCTTTTTGATTTTCTCGTATCGATGAACCATTTCCATGCCGGGCACTTTTACCCCCTTCCTGCCCAGGCCATTTTTCAGGTTTCAGCGCTCTCACAATTTCAATGACAATTCGCTCGGTCATACAACATTGTACCCAAACAAACATTTCATCGTTTTCTTCACACAACTAGAGCTTTCTTTTGGTGGTATTTAATCACCGCTGGGGTTTTTATTTTTGGCTAAATTAACCAAAAAAGACCGAAAATTTAAAAACAAAACACGGTTTTCTTTGTTTCTGTTATAAAAGTTCGCAAATCCGTAATGGTTCTTCATAAATTTAGGCCGAGATGTATTCTGCTACATGTCTTTGGTGAAAATAACCCAAATTAGGATGTATTTTTTAGTTTGTAGGAAAGTGATAGAGTTCACAAACTCTGGTATAGGTCTGAATATTGATCAATCCTGAAGTAGTGACAGCCAATCTAATTTCTTGAGGCCCAAGAATGTCAGAACAGTACAGATATTCCCCAAATGACCCCTTTTTGTAAAGTAGACAGTACGACGGATTTCATAAGAGGCATGGCGAGTTTTTTGAAGTTGTATTTTTTTTGTCCGAATTTTTCAGAAAATGAAAAAAATGATTGTCACAATTATTTTTTTTTACATACTGTCACCAGTGCAGTACAGCGTCATCCTATCACTGGCATAGCGGTGATCAGGGACACTGACTGGTGACAGTATGGGGAAAAAAAAAAAAAAAAATCATTTTTTTTACTTTTTTTTTATTATTGTTCATTTTTTATTACATTTTTTTTCTTTTTCTTCAAGATTTTCTTTTCATATTTCCCTATGACCAAAGTAGTACAATGTTACCACAGTAACATTGTACTACTTTGGGGAAGTGATCAGTTTTTTTTTTTTTCTTTTCTTACACAATTTGCTTATAGCAAAGACTTCCTTTGCTATAAGCAAGCATTTACCTGAATGACATCGATTCATTCAGGGGTTTGTTTTTTTTTTGTTTTTTTTTTTTGTGCTCAGCTGTGATCTGGCCACGGCTCATCACATGACATGTGCATGTGATCGCTGTGACGATTCACAGCTAGACACTAGTAGACAATGGATGGCATGCATGAAGCCATCCATGGTGTACAACTGTCATGTGACCTGCTGTGATTGGTCACAGCAGGTCACATGGTACCAGCAACGGGGCCGGTACTCAGATCTGTCATCGGCCGTGTCCGAGGTACATTGGTTTTGTTTTTTTGCTATATTATTTTCAACTCACTTTGATTGATTTATGTATCTCTGTGGTTTTAAAATCGATCTATTCACCTAGGGAAGCCTATTGAAACGAGTGGTCTGTCCTAGACGTGCGCTATGAGAACGCACACGCTGGCATGCCCCTTACACCCCGGTCACGTCAGGTGCAACTTGGCCTGCGACTTGTAAAACTGTAGGCCAAGTCGCACCCTATTGTCCGCTATTAGAGCGGTCGTACGGGTGCGGTTCCGGCTTTGTCGGAGCCGCGCCGACTTCTAAAGTAGTGCACGCAGCAGAGCTTTTGGTGCGATTTGCATAGGCATTGGTGTCAGCAGGTCACCCAATTTTGAAATTGGTTTTGATGTGAGCGGGGGCTCAGGGTGTAAGAGAGCGCTTATGGCATTTGCTGCCTTTTTGTTTTCCCGAATGAAGGGGCTCGGGGGAGGGGCGCACTTTGGCATCCTCACCTTGAGTGCCGGGGGAGCTTTCCCAGAGCTGGCCGTATAGAAAGGCATTGGGAAAGAAAGGGGAGCCAAGAGAAGGAGTGAGAGAATGGAGCGCCCCCATAGACTAACGGGGCAGTGGGATGCCCATAGGCGTGCTGCTCTTCTTCAGAGAAGGTTGGTGGGAGAAGCCGCTAGGGCACGTGCAGCTTTCAGTTGCGCTCTAACCGTAAGCCGCAGCTTGTAATTTTTATTTTTTAAAATAGTTGATGCTAAGAGTAAAAAAAAAAAAAAAGAAAGAAAGAAAGCAAGAAATCCAAAGCATTGAATTGAAGGAAGGTTGTTTGAGGAAAAAATTTGGGACCGCTTCATGGGTTAGCATGTCAACCTTACGCAGGGGCTTGCTAATTTTCTCTGTATCGTTCCACGATTGTAATCCTGCCCACCCGCCGATGCGGGGGGGCAAAGCAATGGGAGAGCCCGAGGGGTATATAAGCCGTCAAAGAGGTCAGAAGATCAGCTTATGGAGAGCGTTGAATGTCGGTGTTCTGCGCTATTTCTGCCAAACTATGTTTATGAATTCTAAGAATGCTTTTTGTATAATCATAATCAATGTGATCAATAATGTCTGTCAGTTGAAAAGTTGATTTTACTGAAGAAAATGAGGAGCACACAGGCTATTGTTAAGCAGGACACCGCATGCAAGTGAGCAGCTCTGCCAGGAGGCATTGTGGGAAGGCAGGCAGGCCACGCCCACCATGCCTTGCTGGGCCCATAAAGCAGAGGTGGTTGGATCCAAACCATCCTCTGCTAGGCGGCTATTTTGGATTTGGATTTCCTGGTAATTATTAAAGAGCCATTTTAGTCCATTGGTTTTGTTTTTTTGCTATATTATTTTCAACTCACTTTGATTGATTGATGTATCTCTGTGGTTTTAAAAATGGTGCCTGCGCCATCTATCCACCTAGGGAAGCCTATTGAAACGAGTGGTCTGTCCTAGAGGTGCGCTACGAGAACGCACACGCTGGCATGCCCCTTACACCCCGGTCACGTCAGGTGCAACTTGGCCTGCGACTTGCAAAACTGTAGGCCAAGTCGCACCCTATTGTCCGCTATTACAGCGGTCCTATGGGTGCGGTTCCGGCTTTGTCGGAGCCGCGCCGACCTCTAAAGTAGTGCACGCAGCAGAGCTTTTGGTGCGGTTTGCATAGGCATTGGTGTCAGCAGGTCGCCCGATTTTGAAATGGTTTTGGGTGTGAGCGGGGGCTCAGGGTGTAAGCGAGCGCTTATGGCATTTGTTCCCTGGTTCCCTTTTTGTTTTCCCGAATGAAGGAGCTCGGGGGAGGGGCGCACTTTTGGCATCCTCACCTTGAGTGCCAGGGGACCTTTCCCAGAGCTGGCCCAGAGGTCGTTGGATGGAAACCATCCTCCGCTAGGCGGCTCTTTTTGATTTTCTCGTATCGATGAACCATTTCCATGCCGGGCACTTTTACCCCCTTCCTGCCCAGGCCATTTTTCAGGTTTCAGCGCTCTCACAATTTCAATGACAATTCGCTCGGTCATACAACATTGTACCCAAACAAACATTTCATCGTTTTCTTCACACAACTAGAGCTTTCTTTTGGTGGTATTTAATCACCGCTGGGGTTTTTATTTTTGGCTAAATTAACCAAAAAAGACCGAAAATTTAAAAACAAAACACGGTTTTCTTTGTTTCTGTTATAAAAGTTCGCAAATCCGTAATGGTTCTTCATAAATTTAGGCCGAGATGTATTCTGCTACATGTCTTTGGTGAAAATAACCCAAATTAGGATGTATTTTTTAGTTTGTAGGAAAGTGATAGAGTTCACAAACTCTGGTATAGGTCTGAATATTGATCAATCCTGAAGTAGTGACAGCCAATCTAATTTCTTGAGGCCCAAGAATGTCAGAACAGTACAGATATTCCCCAAATGACCCCTTTTTGTAAAGTAGACAGTACGACGGATTTCATAAGAGGCATGGCGAGTTTTTTGAAGTTGTATTTTTTTTGTCCGAATTTTTCAGAAAATGAAAAAAATGATTGTCACAATTATTTTTTTTTACATACTGTCACCAGTGCAGTACAGCGTCATCCTATCACTGGCATAGCGGTGATCAGGGACACTGACTGGTGACAGTATGGAAAAAAAAAAAAAAATCATTTTTTTTACTTTTTTTTTATTATTGTTCATTTTTTATTACATTTTTTTTCTTTTTCTTCAAGATTTTCTTTTCATATTTCCCTATGACCAAAGTAGTACAATGTTACCACAGTAACATTGTACTACTTTGGGGAAGTGATCAGTTTTTTTTTTTTTCTTTTCTTACACAATTTGCTTATAGCAAAGACTTCCTTTGCTATAAGCAAGCATTTACCTGAATGACATCGATTCATTCAGGGGTTTGTTTTTTTTTTGTTTTTTTTTTTTGTGCTCAGCTGTGATCTGGCCACGGCTCATCACATGACATGTGCATGTGATCGCTGTGACGATTCACAGCTAGACACTAGTAGACAATGGATGGCATGCATGAAGCCATCCATGGTGTACAACTGTCATGTGACCTGCTGTGATTGGTCACAGCAGGTCACATGGTACCAGCAACGGGGCCGGTACTCAGATCTGTCATCGGCCGTGTCCGAGGTACATTGGTTTTGTTTTTTTGCTATATTATTTTCAACTCACTTTGATTGATTTATGTATCTCTGTGGTTTTAAAATCGATCTATTCACCTAGGGAAGCCTATTGAAACGAGTGGTCTGTCCTAGACGTGCGCTATGAGAACGCACACGCTGGCATGCCCCTTACACCCCGGTCACGTCAGGTGCAACTTGGCCTGCGACTTGTAAAACTGTAGGCCAAGTCGCACCCTATTGTCCGCTATTACAGCGGTCCTATGGGTGCGGTTCCGGCTTTGTCGGAGCCGCGCCGACCTCTAAAGTAGTGCACGCAGCAGAGCTTTTGGTGCGGTTTGCATAGGCATTGGTGTCAGCAGGTCGCCCGATTTTGAAATGGTTTTGGGTGTGAGCGGGGGCTCAGGGTGTAAGCGAGCGCTTATGGCATTTGTTCCCTGGTTCCCTTTTTGTTTTCCCGAATGAAGGAGCTCGGGGGAGGGGCGCACTTTTGGCATCCTCACCTTGAGTGCCAGGGGACCTTTCCCAGAGCTGGCCCAGAGGTCGTTGGATGGAAACCATCCTCCGCTAGGCGGCTCTTTTTGATTTTCTCGTATCGATGAACCATTTCCATGCCGGGCACTTTTACCCCCTTCCTGCCCAGGCCATTTTTCAGGTTTCAGCGCTCTCACAATTTCAATGACAATTCGCTCGGTCATACAACATTGTACCCAAACAAACATTTCATCGTTTTCTTCACACAACTAGAGCTTTCTTTTGGTGGTATTTAATCACCGCTGGGGTTTTTATTTTTGGCTAAATTAACCAAAAAAGACCGAAAATTTAAAAACAAAACACGGTTTTCTTTGTTTCTGTTA
The DNA here is from genome assembly GCF_062004578.1 of Staurois parvus. NCBI lineage: Eukaryota > Metazoa > Chordata > Amphibia > Anura > Ranidae > Staurois > Staurois parvus. The sequence goes on from NW_028321167.1 coordinate 7,374, forward strand.
TAAAAGTTCGCAAATCCGTAATGGTTCTTCATAAATTTAGGCCGAGATGTATTCTGCTACATGTCTTTGGTGAAAATAACCCAAATTAGGATGTATTTTTTAGTTTGTAGGAAAGTGATAGAGTTCACAAACTCTGGTATAGGTCTGAATATTGATCAATCCTGAAGTAGTGACAGCCAATCTAATTTCTTGAGGCCCAAGAATGTCAGAACAGTACAGATATTCCCCAAATGACCCCTTTTTGTAAAGTAGACAGTACGACGGATTTCATAAGAGGCATGGCGAGTTTTTTGAAGTTGTATTTTTTTTGTCCGAATTTTTCAGAAAATGAAAAAAATGATTGTCACAATTATTTTTTTTTACATACTGTCACCAGTGCAGTACAGCGTCATCCTATCACTGGCATAGCGGTGATCAGGGACACTGACTGGTGACAGTATGGAAAAAAAAAAAAAAATCATTTTTTTTACTTTTTTTTTATTATTGTTCATTTTTTATTACATTTTTTTTCTTTTTCTTCAAGATTTTCTTTTCATATTTCCCTATGACCAAAGTAGTACAATGTTACCACAGTAACATTGTACTACTTTGGGGAAGTGATCAGTTTTTTTTTTTTTCTTTTCTTACACAATTTGCTTATAGCAAAGACTTCCTTTGCTATAAGCAAGCATTTACCTGAATGACATCGATTCATTCAGGGGTTTGTTTTTTTTTTGTTTTTTTTTTTTGTGCTCAGCTGTGATCTGGCCACGGCTCATCACATGACATGTGCATGTGATCGCTGTGACGATTCACAGCTAGACACTAGTAGACAATGGATGGCATGCATGAAGCCATCCATGGTGTACAACTGTCATGTGACCTGCTGTGATTGGTCACAGCAGGTCACATGGTACCAGCAACGGGGCCGGTACTCAGATCTGTCATCGGCCGTGTCCGAGGTACATTGGTTTTGTTTTTTTGCTATATTATTTTCAACTCACTTTGATTGATTTATGTATCTCTGTGGTTTTAAAATCGATCTATTCACCTAGGGAAGCCTATTGAAACGAGTGGTCTGTCCTAGACGTGCGCTATGAGAACGCACACGCTGGCATGCCCCTTACACCCCGGTCACGTCAGGTGCAACTTGGCCTGCGACTTGTAAAACTGTAGGCCAAGTCGCACCCTATTGTCCGCTATTAGAGCGGTCGTACGGGTGCGGTTCCGGCTTTGTCGGAGCCGCGCCGACTTCTAAAGTAGTGCACGCAGCAGAGCTTTTGGTGCGATTTGCATAGGCATTGGTGTCAGCAGGTCACCCAATTTTGAAATTGGTTTTGATGTGAGCGGGGGCTCAGGGTGTAAGAGAGCGCTTATGGCATTTGCTGCCTTTTTGTTTTCCCGAATGAAGGGGCTCGGGGGAGGGGCGCACTTTGGCATCCTCACCTTGAGTGCCGGGGGAGCTTTCCCAGAGCTGGCCGTATAGAAAGGCATTGGGAAAGAAAGGGGAGCCAAGAGAAGGAGTGAGAGAATGGAGCGCCCCCATAGACTAACGGGGCAGTGGGATGCCCATAGGCGTGCTGCTCTTCTTCAGAGAAGGTTGGTGGGAGAAGCCGCTAGGGCACGTGCAGCTTTCAGTTGCGCTCTAACCGTAAGCCGCAGCTTGTAATTTTTATTTTTTAAAATAGTTGATGCTAAGAGTAAAAAAAAAAAAAAAGAAAGAAAGAAAGCAAGAAATCCAAAGCATTGAATTGAAGGAAGGTTGTTTGAGGAAAAAATTTGGGACCGCTTCATGGGTTAGCATGTCAACCTTACGCAGGGGCTTGCTAATTTTCTCTGTATCGTTCCACGATTGTAATCCTGCCCACCCGCCGATGCGGGGGGGCAAAGCAATGGGAGAGCCCGAGGGGTATATAAGCCGTCAAAGAGGTCAGAAGATCAGCTTATGGAGAGCGTTGAATGTCGGTGTTCTGCGCTATTTCTGCCAAACTATGTTTATGAATTCTAAGAATGCTTTTTGTATAATCATAATCAATGTGATCAATAATGTCTGTCAGTTGAAAAGTTGATTTTACTGAAGAAAATGAGGAGCACACAGGCTATTGTTAAGCAGGACACCGCATGCAAGTGAGCAGCTCTGCCAGGAGGCATTGTGGGAAGGCAGGCAGGCCACGCCCACCATGCCTTGCTGGGCCCATAAAGCAGAGGTGGTTGGATCCAAACCATCCTCTGCTAGGCGGCTATTTTGGATTTGGATTTCCTGGTAATTATTAAAGAGCCATTTTAGTCCATTGGTTTTGTTTTTTTGCTATATTATTTTCAACTCACTTTGATTGATTGATGTATCTCTGTGGTTTTAAAAATGGTGCCTGCGCCATCTATCCACCTAGGGAAGCCTATTGAAACGAGTGGTCTGTCCTAGACGTGCGCTATGAGAACGCACACGCTGGCATGCCCCTTACACCCCGGTCACGTCAGGTGCAACTTGGCCTGCGACTTGTAAAACTGTAGGCCAAGTCGCACCCTATTGTCCGCTATTACAGCGGTCCTATGGGTGCGGTTCCGGCTTTGTCGGAGCCGCGCCGACCTCTAAAGTAGTGCACGCAGCAGAGCTTTTGGTGCGGTTTGCATAGGCATTGGTGTCAGCAGGTCGCCCGATTTTGAAATGGTTTTGGGTGTGAGCGGGGGCTCAGGGTGTAAGCGAGCGCTTATGGCATTTGTTCCCTGGTTCCCTTTTTGTTTTCCCGAATGAAGGAGCTCGGGGGAGGGGCGCACTTTTGGCATCCTCACCTTGAGTGCCAGGGGACCTTTCCCAGAGCTGGCCCAGAGGTCGTTGGATGGAAACCATCCTCCGCTAGGCGGCTCTTTTTGATTTTCTCGTATCGATGAACCATTTCCATGCCGGGCACTTTTACCCCCTTCCTGCCCAGGCCATTTTTCAGGTTTCAGCGCTCTCACAATTTCAATGACAATTCGCTCGGTCATACAACATTGTACCCAAACAAACATTTCATCGTTTTCTTCACACAACTAGAGCTTTCTTTTGGTGGTATTTAATCACCGCTGGGGTTTTTATTTTTGGCTAAATTAACCAAAAAAGACCGAAAATTTAAAAACAAAACACGGTTTTCTTTGTTTCTGTTATAAAAGTTCGCAAATCCGTAATGGTTCTTCATAAATTTAGGCCGAGATGTATTCTGCTACATGTCTTTGGTGAAAATAACCCAAATTAGGATGTATTTTTTAGTTTGTAGGAAAGTGATAGAGTTCACAAACTCTGGTATAGGTCTGAATATTGATCAATCCTGAAGTAGTGACAGCCAATCTAATTTCTTGAGGCCCAAGAATGTCAGAACAGTACAGATATTCCCCAAATGACCCCTTTTTGTAAAGTAGACAGTACGACGGATTTCATAAGAGGCATGGCGAGTTTTTTGAAGTTGTATTTTTTTTGTCCGAATTTTTCAGAAAATGAAAAAAATGATTGTCACAATTATTTTTTTTTACATACTGTCACCAGTGCAGTACAGCGTCATCCTATCACTGGCATAGCGGTGATCAGGGACACTGACTGGTGACAGTATGGAAAAAAAAAAAAAAATCATTTTTTTTACTTTTTTTTTATTATTGTTCATTTTTTATTACATTTTTTTTCTTTTTCTTCAAGATTTTCTTTTCATATTTCCCTATGACCAAAGTAGTACAATGTTACCACAGTAACATTGTACTACTTTGGGGAAGTGATCAGTTTTTTTTTTTTTCTTTTCTTACACAATTTGCTTATAGCAAAGACTTCCTTTGCTATAAGCAAGCATTTACCTGAATGACATCGATTCATTCAGGGGTTTGTTTTTTTTTTGTTTTTTTTTTTTGTGCTCAGCTGTGATCTGGCCACGGCTCATCACATGACATGTGCATGTGATCGCTGTGACGATTCACAGCTAGACACTAGTAGACAATGGATGGCATGCATGAAGCCATCCATGGTGTACAACTGTCATGTGACCTGCTGTGATTGGTCACAGCAGGTCACATGGTACCAGCAACGGGGCCGGTACTCAGATCTGTCATCGGCCGTGTCCGAGGTACATTGGTTTTGTTTTTTTGCTATATTATTTTCAACTCACTTTGATTGATTTATGTATCTCTGTGGTTTTAAAATCGATCTATTCACCTAGGGAAGCCTATTGAAACGAGTGGTCTGTCCTAGACGTGCGCTATGAGAACGCACACGCTGGCATGCCCCTTACACCCCGGTCACGTCAGGTGCAACTTGGCCTGCGACTTGTAAAACTGTAGGCCAAGTCGCACCCTATTGTCCGCTATTAGAGCGGTCGTACGGGTGCGGTTCCGGCTTTGTCGGAGCCGCGCCGACTTCTAAAGTAGTGCACGCAGCAGAGCTTTTGGTGCGATTTGCATAGGCATTGGTGTCAGCAGGTCACCCAATTTTGAAATTGGTTTTGATGTGAGCGGGGGCTCAGGGTGTAAGAGAGCGCTTATGGCATTTGCTGCCTTTTTGTTTTCCCGAATGAAGGGGCTCGGGGGAGGGGCGCACTTTGGCATCCTCACCTTGAGTGCCGGGGGAGCTTTCCCAGAGCTGGCCGTATAGAAAGGCATTGGGAAAGAAAGGGGAGCCAAGAGAAGGAGTGAGAGAATGGAGCGCCCCCATAGACTAACGGGGCAGTGGGATGCCCATAGGCGTGCTGCTCTTCTTCAGAGAAGGTTGGTGGGAGAAGCCGCTAGGGCACGTGCAGCTTTCAGTTGCGCTCTAACCGTAAGCCGCAGCTTGTAATTTTTATTTTTTAAAATAGTTGATGCTAAGAGTAAAAAAAAAAAAAAAGAAAGAAAGAAAGCAAGAAATCCAAAGCATTGAATTGAAGGAAGGTTGTTTGAGGAAAAAATTTGGGACCGCTTCATGGGTTAGCATGTCAACCTTACGCAGGGGCTTGCTAATTTTCTCTGTATCGTTCCACGATTGTAATCCTGCCCACCCGCCGATGCGGGGGGGCAAAGCAATGGGAGAGCCCGAGGGGTATATAAGCCGTCAAAGAGGTCAGAAGATCAGCTTATGGAGAGCGTTGAATGTCGGTGTTCTGCGCTATTTCTGCCAAACTATGTTTATGAATTCTAAGAATGCTTTTTGTATAATCATAATCAATGTGATCAATAATGTCTGTCAGTTGAAAAGTTGATTTTACTGAAGAAAATGAGGAGCACACAGGCTATTGTTAAGCAGGACACCGCATGCAAGTGAGCAGCTCTGCCAGGAGGCATTGTGGGAAGGCAGGCAGGCCACGCCCACCATGCCTTGCTGGGCCCATAAAGCAGAGGTGGTTGGATCCAAACCATCCTCTGCTAGGCGGCTATTTTGGATTTGGATTTCCTGGTAATTATTAAAGAGCCATTTTAGTCCATTGGTTTTGTTTTTTTGCTATATTATTTTCAACTCACTTTGATTGATTGATGTATCTCTGTGGTTTTAAAAATGGTGCCTGCGCCATCTATCCACCTAGGGAAGCCTATTGAAACGAGTGGTCTGTCCTAGACGTGCGCTATGAGAACGCACACGCTGGCATGCCCCTTACACCCCGGTCACGTCAGGTGCAACTTGGCCTGCGACTTGTAAAACTGTAGGCCAAGTCGCACCCTATTGTCCGCTATTACAGCGGTCCTATGGGTGCGGTTCCGGCTTTGTCGGAGCCGCGCCGACCTCTAAAGTAGTGCACGCAGCAGAGCTTTTGGTGCGGTTTGCATAGGCATTGGTGTCAGCAGGTCGCCCGATTTTGAAATGGTTTTGGGTGTGAGCGGGGGCTCAGGGTGTAAGCGAGCGCTTATGGCATTTGTTCCCTGGTTCCCTTTTTGTTTTCCCGAATGAAGGAGCTCGGGGGAGGGGCGCACTTTTGGCATCCTCACCTTGAGTGCCAGGGGACCTTTCCCAGAGCTGGCCCAGAGGTCGTTGGATGGAAACCATCCTCCGCTAGGCGGCTCTTTTTGATTTTCTCGTATCGATGAACCATTTCCATGCCGGGCACTTTTACCCCCTTCCTGCCCAGGCCATTTTTCAGGTTTCAGCGCTCTCACAATTTCAATGACAATTCGCTCGGTCATACAACATTGTACCCAAACAAACATTTCATCGTTTTCTTCACACAACTAGAGCTTTCTTTTGGTGGTATTTAATCACCGCTGGGGTTTTTATTTTTGGCTAAATTAACCAAAAAAGACCGAAAATTTAAAAACAAAACACGGTTTTCTTTGTTTCTGTTATAAAAGTTCGCAAATCCGTAATGGTTCTTCATAAATTTAGGCCGAGATGTATTCTGCTACATGTCTTTGGTGAAAATAACCCAAATTAGGATGTATTTTTTAGTTTGTAGGAAAGTGATAGAGTTCACAAACTCTGGTATAGGTCTGAATATTGATCAATCCTGAAGTAGTGACAGCCAATCTAATTTCTTGAGGCCCAAGAATGTCAGAACAGTACAGATATTCCCCAAATGACCCCTTTTTGTAAAGTAGACAGTACGACGGATTTCATAAGAGGCATGGCGAGTTTTTTGAAGTTGTATTTTTTTTGTCCGAATTTTTCAGAAAATGAAAAAAATGATTGTCACAATTATTTTTTTTTACATACTGTCACCAGTGCAGTACAGCGTCATCCTATCACTGGCATAGCGGTGATCAGGGACACTGACTGGTGACAGTATGGAAAAAAAAAAAAAAATCATTTTTTTTACTTTTTTTTTATTATTGTTCATTTTTTATTACATTTTTTTTCTTTTTCTTCAAGATTTTCTTTTCATATTTCCCTATGACCAAAGTAGTACAATGTTACCACAGTAACATTGTACTACTTTGGGGAAGTGATCAGTTTTTTTTTTTTTCTTTTCTTACACAATTTGCTTATAGCAAAGACTTCCTTTGCTATAAGCAAGCATTTACCTGAATGACATCGATTCATTCAGGGGTTTGTTTTTTTTTTGTTTTTTTTTTTTGTGCTCAGCTGTGATCTGGCCACGGCTCATCACATGACATGTGCATGTGATCGCTGTGACGATTCACAGCTAGACACTAGTAGACAATGGATGGCATGCATGAAGCCATCCATGGTGTACAACTGTCATGTGACCTGCTGTGATTGGTCACAGCAGGTCACATGGTACCAGCAACGGGGCCGGTACTCAGATCTGTCATCGGCCGTGTCCGAGGTACATTGGTTTTGTTTTTTTGCTATATTATTTTCAACTCACTTTGATTGATTTATGTATCTCTGTGGTTTTAAAATCGATCTATTCACCTAGGGAAGCCTATTGAAACGAGTGGTCTGTCCTAGACGTGCGCTATGAGAACGCACACGCTGGCATGCCCCTTACACCCCGGTCACGTCAGGTGCAACTTGGCCTGCGACTTGTAAAACTGTAGGCCAAGTCGCACCCTATTGTCCGCTATTAGAGCGGTCGTACGGGTGCGGTTCCGGCTTTGTCGGAGCCGCGCCGACTTCTAAAGTAGTGCACGCAGCAGAGCTTTTGGTGCGATTTGCATAGGCATTGGTGTCAGCAGGTCACCCAATTTTGAAATTGGTTTTGATGTGAGCGGGGGCTCAGGGTGTAAGAGAGCGCTTATGGCATTTGCTGCCTTTTTGTTTTCCCGAATGAAGGGGCTCGGGGGAGGGGCGCACTTTGGCATCCTCACCTTGAGTGCCGGGGGAGCTTTCCCAGAGCTGGCCGTATAGAAAGGCATTGGGAAAGAAAGGGGAGCCAAGAGAAGGAGTGAGAGAATGGAGCGCCCCCATAGACTAACGGGGCAGTGGGATGCCCATAGGCGTGCTGCTCTTCTTCAGAGAAGGTTGGTGGGAGAAGCCGCTAGGGCACGTGCAGCTTTCAGTTGCGCTCTAACCGTAAGCCGCAGCTTGTAATTTTTATTTTTTAAAATAGTTGATGCTAAGAGTAAAAAAAAAAAAAAAGAAAGAAAGAAAGCAAGAAATCCAAAGCATTGAATTGAAGGAAGGTTGTTTGAGGAAAAAATTTGGGACCGCTTCATGGGTTAGCATGTCAACCTTACGCAGGGGCTTGCTAATTTTCTCTGTATCGTTCCACGATTGTAATCCTGCCCACCCGCCGATGCGGGGGGGCAAAGCAATGGGAGAGCCCGAGGGGTATATAAGCCGTCAAAGAGGTCAGAAGATCAGCTTATGGAGAGCGTTGAATGTCGGTGTTCTGCGCTATTTCTGCCAAACTATGTTTATGAATTCTAAGAATGCTTTTTGTATAATCATAATCAATGTGATCAATAATGTCTGTCAGTTGAAAAGTTGATTTTACTGAAGAAAATGAGGAGCACACAGGCTATTGTTAAGCAGGACACCGCATGCAAGTGAGCAGCTCTGCCAGGAGGCATTGTGGGAAGGCAGGCAGGCCACGCCCACCATGCCTTGCTGGGCCCATAAAGCAGAGGTGGTTGGATCCAAACCATCCTCTGCTAGGCGGCTATTTTGGATTTGGATTTCCTGGTAATTATTAAAGAGCCATTTTAGTCCATTGGTTTTGTTTTTTTGCTATATTATTTTCAACTCACTTTGATTGATTGATGTATCTCTGTGGTTTTAAAAATGGTGCCTGCGCCATCTATCCACCTAGGGAAGCCTATTGAAACGAGTGGTCTGTCCTAGACGTGCGCTATGAGAACGCACACGCTGGCATGCCCCTTACACCCCGGTCACGTCAGGTGCAACTTGGCCTGCGACTTGTAAAACTGTAGGCCAAGTCGCACCCTATTGTCCGCTATTACAGCGGTCCTATGGGTGCGGTTCCGGCTTTGTCGGAGCCGCGCCGACCTCTAAAGTAGTGCACGCAGCAGAGCTTTTGGTGCGGTTTGCATAGGCATTGGTGTCAGCAGGTCGCCCGATTTTGAAATGGTTTTGGGTGTGAGCGGGGGCTCAGGGTGTAAGCGAGCGCTTATGGCATTTGTTCCCTGGTTCCCTTTTTGTTTTCCCGAATGAAGGAGCTCGGGGGAGGGGCGCACTTTTGGCATCCTCACCTTGAGTGCCAGGGGACCTTTCCCAGAGCTGGCCCAGAGGTCGTTGGATGGAAACCATCCTCCGCTAGGCGGCTCTTTTTGATTTTCTCGTATCGATGAACCATTTCCATGCCGGGCACTTTTACCCCCTTCCTGCCCAGGCCATTTTTCAGGTTTCAGCGCTCTCACAATTTCAATGACAATTCGCTCGGTCATACAACATTGTACCCAAACAAACATTTCATCGTTTTCTTCACACAACTAGAGCTTTCTTTTGGTGGTATTTAATCACCGCTGGGGTTTTTATTTTTGGCTAAATTAACCAAAAAAGACCGAAAATTTAAAAACAAAACACGGTTTTCTTTGTTTCTGTTATAAAAGTTCGCAAATCCGTAATGGTTCTTCATAAATTTAGGCCGAGATGTATTCTGCTACATGTCTTTGGTGAAAATAACCCAAATTAGGATGTATTTTTTAGTTTGTAGGAAAGTGATAGAGTTCACAAACTCTGGTATAGGTCTGAATATTGATCAATCCTGAAGTAGTGACAGCCAATCTAATTTCTTGAGGCCCAAGAATGTCAGAACAGTACAGATATTCCCCAAATGACCCCTTTTTGTAAAGTAGACAGTACGACGGATTTCATAAGAGGCATGGCGAGTTTTTTGAAGTTGTATTTTTTTTGTCCGAATTTTTCAGAAAATGAAAAAAATGATTGTCACAATTATTTTTTTTTACATACTGTCACCAGTGCAGTACAGCGTCATCCTATCACTGGCATAGCGGTGATCAGGGACACTGACTGGTGACAGTATGGGGAAAAAAAAAAAAAAAAATCATTTTTTTTACTTTTTTTTTATTATTGTTCATTTTTTATTACATTTTTTTTCTTTTTCTTCAAGATTTTCTTTTCATATTTCCCTATGACCAAAGTAGTACAATGTTACCACAGTAACATTGTACTACTTTGGGGAAGTGATCAGTTTTTTTTTTTTCTTTTCTTACACAATTTGCTTATAGCAAAGACTTCCTTTGCTATAAGCAAGCATTTACCTGAATGACATCGATTCATTCAGGGGTTTGTTTTTTTTTTTTTTTGTGCTCAGCTGTGATCTGGCCACGGCTCATCACATGACATGTGCATGTGATCGCTGTGACGATTCACAGCTAGACACTAGTAGACAATGGATGGCATGCATGAAGCCATCCATGGTGTACAACTGTCATGTGACCTGCTGTGATTGGTCACAGCAGGTCACATGGTACCAGCAACGGGGCCGGTACTCAGATCTGTCATCGGCCGTGTCCGAGGTACATTGGTTTTGTTTTTTTGCTATATTATTTTCAACTCACTTTGATTGATTTATGTATCTCTGTGGTTTTAAAATCGATCTATTCACCTAGGGAAGCCTATTGAAACGAGTGGTCTGTCCTAGACGTGCGCTATGAGAACGCACACGCTGGCATGCCCCTTACACCCCGGTCACGTCAGGTGCAACTTGGCCTGCGACTTGTAAAACTGTAGGCCAAGTCGCACCCTATTGTCCGCTATTACAGCGGTCCTATGGGTGCGGTTCCGGCTTTGTCGGAGCCGCGCCGACCTCTAAAGTAGTGCACGCAGCAGAGCTTTTGGTGCGGTTTGCATAGGCATTGGTGTCAGCAGGTCGCCCGATTTTGAAATGGTTTTGGGTGTGAGCGGGGGCTCAGGGTGTAAGCGAGCGCTTATGGCATTTGTTCCCTGGTTCCCTTTTTGTTTTCCCGAATGAAGGAGCTCGGGGGAGGGGCGCACTTTTGGCATCCTCACCTTGAGTGCCAGGGGACCTTTCCCAGAGCTGGCCCAGAGGTCGTTGGATGGAAACCATCCTCCGCTAGGCGGCTCTTTTTGATTTTCTCGTATCGATGAACCATTTCCATGCCGGGCACTTTTACCCCCTTCCTGCCCAGGCCATTTTTCAGGTTTCAGCGCTCTCACAATTTCAATGACAATTCGCTCGGTCATACAACATTGTACCCAAACAAACATTTCATCGTTTTCTTCACACAACTAGAGCTTTCTTTTGGTGGTATTTAATCACCGCTGGGGTTTTTATTTTTGGCTAAATTAACCAAAAAAGACCGAAAATTTAAAAACAAAACACGGTTTTCTTTGTTTCTGTTATAAAAGTTCGCAAATCCGTAATGGTTCTTCATAAATTTAGGCCGAGATGTATTCTGCTACATGTCTTTGGTGAAAATAACCCAAATTAGGATGTATTTTTTAGTTTGTAGGAAAGTGATAGAGTTCACAAACTCTGGTATAGGTCTGAATATTGATCAATCCTGAAGTAGTGACAGCCAATCTAATTTCTTGAGGCCCAAGAATGTCAGAACAGTACAGATATTCCCCAAATGACCCCTTTTTGTAAAGTAGACAGTACGACGGATTTCATAAGAGGCATGGCGAGTTTTTTGAAGTTGTATTTTTTTTGTCCGAATTTTTCAGAAAATGAAAAAAATGATTGTCACAATTATTTTTTTTTACATACTGTCACCAGTGCAGTACAGCGTCATCCTATCACTGGCATAGCGGTGATCAGGGACACTGACTGGTGACAGTATGGAAAAAAAAAAAAAAATCATTTTTTTTACTTTTTTTTTATTATTGTTCATTTTTTATTACATTTTTTTTCTTTTTCTTCAAGATTTTCTTTTCATATTTCCCTATGACCAAAGTAGTACAATGTTACCACAGTAACATTGTACTACTTTGGGGAAGTGATCAGTTTTTTTTTTTTTCTTTTCTTACACAATTTGCTTATAGCAAAGACTTCCTTTGCTATAAGCAAGCATTTACCTGAATGACATCGATTCATTCAGGGGTTTGTTTTTTTTTTGTTTTTTTTTTTTGTGCTCAGCTGTGATCTGGCCACGGCTCATCACATGACATGTGCATGTGATCGCTGTGACGATTCACAGCTAGACACTAGTAGACAATGGATGGCATGCATGAAGCCATCCATGGTGTACAACTGTCATGTGACCTGCTGTGATTGGTCACAGCAGGTCACATGGTACCAGCAACGGGGCCGGTACTCAGATCTGTCATCGGCCGTGTCCGAGGTACATTGGTTTTGTTTTTTTGCTATATTATTTTCAACTCACTTTGATTGATTTATGTATCTCTGTGGTTTTAAAATCGATCTATTCACCTAGGGAAGCCTATTGAAACGAGTGGTCTGTCCTAGACGTGCGCTATGAGAACGCACACGCTGGCATGCCCCTTACACCCCGGTCACGTCAGGTGCAACTTGGCCTGCGACTTGTAAAACTGTAGGCCAAGTCGCACCCTATTGTCCGCTATTAGAGCGGTCGTACGGGTGCGGTTCCGGCTTTGTCGGAGCCGCGCCGACTTCTAAAGTAGTGCACGCAGCAGAGCTTTTGGTGCGATTTGCATAGGCATTGGTGTCAGCAGGTCACCCAATTTTGAAATTGGTTTTGATGTGAGCGGGGGCTCAGGGTGTAAGAGAGCGCTTATGGCATTTGCTGCCTTTTTGTTTTCCCGAATGAAGGGGCTCGGGGGAGGGGCGCACTTTGGCATCCTCACCTTGAGAGCCGGGGGAGCTTTCCCAGAGCTGGCCGTATAGAAAGGCATTGGGAAAGAAAGGGGAGCCAAGAGAAGGAGTGAGAGAATGGAGCGCCCCCATAGACTAACGGGGCAGTGGGATGCCCATAGGCGTGCTGCTCTTCTTCAGAGAAGGTTGGTGGGAGAAGCCGCTAGGGCACGTGCAGCTTTCAGTTGCGCTCTAACCGTAAGCCGCAGCTTGTAATTTTTATTTTTTAAAATAGTTGATGCTAAGAGTAAAAAAAAAAAAAAAGAAAGAAAGAAAGCAAGAAATCCAAAGCATTGAATTGAAGGAAGGTTGTTTGAGGAAAAAATTTGGGACCGCTTCATGGGTTAGCATGTCAACCTTACGCAGGGGCTTGCTAATTTTCTCTGTATCGTTCCACGATTGTAATCCTGCCCACCCGCCGATGCGGGGGGGCAAAGCAATGGGAGAGCCCGAGGGGTATATAAGCCGTCAAAGAGGTCAGAAGATCAGCTTATGGAGAGCGTTGAATGTCGGTGTTCTGCGCTATTTCTGCCAAACTATGTTTATGAATTCTAAGAATGCTTTTTGTATAATCATAATCAATGTGATCAATAATGTCTGTCAGTTGAAAAGTTGATTTTACTGAAGAAAATGAGGAGCACACAGGCTATTGTTAAGCAGGACACCGCATGCAAGTGAGCAGCTCTGCCAGGAGGCATTGTGGGAAGGCAGGCAGGCCACGCCCACCATGCCTTGCTGGGCCCATAAAGCAGAGGTGGTTGGATCCAAACCATCCTCTGCTAGGCGGCTATTTTGGATTTGGATTTCCTGGTAATTATTAAAGAGCCATTTTAGTCCATTGGTTTTGTTTTTTTGCTATATTATTTTCAACTCACTTTGATTGATTGATGTATCTCTGTGGTTTTAAAAATGGTGCCTGCGCCATCTATCCACCTAGGGAAGCCTATTGAAACGAGTGGTCTGTCCTAGACGTGCGCTATGAGAACGCACACGCTGGCATGCCCCTTACACCCCGGTCACGTCAGGTGCAACTTGGCCTGCGACTTGTAAAACTGTAGGCCAAGTCGCACCCTATTGTCCGCTATTACAGCGGTCCTATGGGTGCGGTTCCGGCTTTGTCGGAGCCGCGCCGACCTCTAAAGTAGTGCACGCAGCAGAGCTTTTGGTGCGGTTTGCATAGGCATTGGTGTCAGCAGGTCGCCCGATTTTGAAATGGTTTTGGGTGTGAGCGGGGGCTCAGGGTGTAAGCGAGCGCTTATGGCATTTGTTCCCTGGTTCCCTTTTTGTTTTCCCGAATGAAGGAGCTCGGGGGAGGGGCGCACTTTTGGCATCCTCACCTTGAGTGCCAGGGGACCTTTCCCAGAGCTGGCCCAGAGGTCGTTGGATGGAAACCATCCTCCGCTAGGCGGCTCTTTTTGATTTTCTCGTATCGATGAACCATTTCCATGCCGGGCACTTTTACCCCCTTCCTGCCCAGGCCATTTTTCAGGTTTCAGCGCTCTCACAATTTCAATGACAATTCGCTCGGTCATACAACATTGTACCCAAACAAACATTTCATCGTTTTCTTCACACAACTAGAGCTTTCTTTTGGTGGTATTTAATCACCGCTGGGGTTTTTATTTTTGGCTAAATTAACCAAAAAAGACCGAAAATTTAAAAACAAAACACGGTTTTCTTTGTTTCTGTTATAAAAGTTCGCAAATCCGTAATGGTTCTTCATAAATTTAGGCCGAGATGTATTCTGCTACATGTCTTTGGTGAAAATAACCCAAATTAGGATGTATTTTTTAGTTTGTAGGAAAGTGATAGAGTTCACAAACTCTGGTATAGGTCTGAATATTGATCAATCCTGAAGTAGTGACAGCCAATCTAATTTCTTGAGGCCCAAGAATGTCAGAACAGTACAGATATTCCCCAAATGACCCCTTTTTGTAAAGTAGACAGTACGACGGATTTCATAAGAGGCATGGCGAGTTTTTTGAAGTTGTATTTTTTTTGTCCGAATTTTTCAGAAAATGAAAAAAATGATTGTCACAATTATTTTTTTTTACATACTGTCACCAGTGCAGTACAGCGTCATCCTATCACTGGCATAGCGGTGATCAGGGACACTGACTGGTGACAGTATGGGGAAAAAAAAAAAAAAAAATCATTTTTTTTACTTTTTTTTTATTATTGTTCATTTTTTATTACATTTTTTTTCTTTTTCTTCAAGATTTTCTTTTCATATTTCCCTATGACCAAAGTAGTACAATGTTACCACAGTAACATTGTACTACTTTGGGGAAGTGATCAGTTTTTTTTTTTTCTTTTCTTACACAATTTGCTTATAGCAAAGACTTCCTTTGCTATAAGCAAGCATTTACCTGAATGACATCGATTCATTCAGGGGTTTGTTTTTTTTTTTTTTTGTGCTCAGCTGTGATCTGGCCACGGCTCATCACATGACATGTGCATGTGATCGCTGTGACGATTCACAGCTAGACACTAGTAGACAATGGATGGCATGCATGAAGCCATCCATGGTGTACAACTGTCATGTGACCTGCTGTGATTGGTCACAGCAGGTCACATGGTACCAGCAACGGGGCCGGTACTCAGATCTGTCATCGGCCGTGTCCGAGGTACATTGGTTTTGTTTTTTTGCTATATTATTTTCAACTCACTTTGATTGATTTATGTATCTCTGTGGTTTTAAAATCGATCTATTCACCTAGGGAAGCCTATTGAAACGAGTGGTCTGTCCTAGACGTGCGCTATGAGAACGCACACGCTGGCATGCCCCTTACACCCCGGTCACGTCAGGTGCAACTTGGCCTGCGACTTGTAAAACTGTAGGCCAAGTCGCACCCTATTGTCCGCTATTACAGCGGTCCTATGGGTGCGGTTCCGGCTTTGTCGGAGCCGCGCCGACCTCTAAAGTAGTGCACGCAGCAGAGCTTTTGGTGCGGTTTGCATAGGCATTGGTGTCAGCAGGTCGCCCGATTTTGAAATGGTTTTGGGTGTGAGCGGGGGCTCAGGGTGTAAGCGAGCGCTTATGGCATTTGTTCCCTGGTTCCCTTTTTGTTTTCCCGAATGAAGGAGCTCGGGGGAGGGGCGCACTTTTGGCATCCTCACCTTGAGTGCCAGGGGACCTTTCCCAGAGCTGGCCCAGAGGTCGTTGGATGGAAACCATCCTCCGCTAGGCGGCTCTTTTTGATTTTCTCGTATCGATGAACCATTTCCATGCCGGGCACTTTTACCCCCTTCCTGCCCAGGCCATTTTTCAGGTTTCAGCGCTCTCACAATTTCAATGACAATTCGCTCGGTCATACAACATTGTACCCAAACAAACATTTCATCGTTTTCTTCACACAACTAGAGCTTTCTTTTGGTGGTATTTAATCACCGCTGGGGTTTTTATTTTTGGCTAAATTAACCAAAAAAGACCGAAAATTTAAAAACAAAACACGGTTTTCTTTGTTTCTGTTATAAAAGTTCGCAAATCCGTAATGGTTCTTCATAAATTTAGGCCGAGATGTATTCTGCTACATGTCTTTGGTGAAAATAACCCAAATTAGGATGTATTTTTTAGTTTGTAGGAAAGTGATAGAGTTCACAAACTCTGGTATAGGTCTGAATATTGATCAATCCTGAAGTAGTGACAGCCAATCTAATTTCTTGAGGCCCAAGAATGTCAGAACAGTACAGATATTCCCCAAATGACCCCTTTTTGTAAAGTAGACAGTACGACGGATTTCATAAGAGGCATGGCGAGTTTTTTGAAGTTGTATTTTTTTTGTCCGAATTTTTCAGAAAATGAAAAAAATGATTGTCACAATTATTTTTTTTTACATACTGTCACCAGTGCAGTACAGCGTCATCCTATCACTGGCATAGCGGTGATCAGGGACACTGACTGGTGACAGTATGGAAAAAAAAAAAAAAATCATTTTTTTTACTTTTTTTTTATTATTGTTCATTTTTTATTACATTTTTTTTCTTTTTCTTCAAGATTTTCTTTTCATATTTCCCTATGACCAAAGTAGTACAATGTTACCACAGTAACATTGTACTACTTTGGGGAAGTGATCAGTTTTTTTTTTTTTCTTTTCTTACACAATTTGCTTATAGCAAAGACTTCCTTTGCTATAAGCAAGCATTTACCTGAATGACATCGATTCATTCAGGGGTTTGTTTTTTTTTTGTTTTTTTTTTTTGTGCTCAGCTGTGATCTGGCCACGGCTCATCACATGACATGTGCATGTGATCGCTGTGACGATTCACAGCTAGACACTAGTAGACAATGGATGGCATGCATGAAGCCATCCATGGTGTACAACTGTCATGTGACCTGCTGTGATTGGTCACAGCAGGTCACATGGTACCAGCAACGGGGCCGGTACTCAGATCTGTCATCGGCCGTGTCCGAGGTACATTGGTTTTGTTTTTTTGCTATATTATTTTCAACTCACTTTGATTGATTTATGTATCTCTGTGGTTTTAAAATCGATCTATTCACCTAGGGAAGCCTATTGAAACGAGTGGTCTGTCCTAGACGTGCGCTATGAGAACGCACACGCTGGCATGCCCCTTACACCCCGGTCACGTCAGGTGCAACTTGGCCTGCGACTTGTAAAACTGTAGGCCAAGTCGCACCCTATTGTCCGCTATTAGAGCGGTCGTACGGGTGCGGTTCCGGCTTTGTCGGAGCCGCGCCGACTTCTAAAGTAGTGCACGCAGCAGAGCTTTTGGTGCGATTTGCATAGGCATTGGTGTCAGCAGGTCACCCAATTTTGAAATTGGTTTTGATGTGAGCGGGGGCTCAGGGTGTAAGAGAGCGCTTATGGCATTTGCTGCCTTTTTGTTTTCCCGAATGAAGGGGCTCGGGGGAGGGGCGCACTTTGGCATCCTCACCTTGAGAGCCGGGGGAGCTTTCCCAGAGCTGGCCGTATAGAAAGGCATTGGGAAAGAAAGGGGAGCCAAGAGAAGGAGTGAGAGAATGGAGCGCCCCCATAGACTAACGGGGCAGTGGGATGCCCATAGGCGTGCTGCTCTTCTTCAGAGAAGGTTGGTGGGAGAAGCCGCTAGGGCACGTGCAGCTTTCAGTTGCGCTCTAACCGTAAGCCGCAGCTTGTAATTTTTATTTTTTAAAATAGTTGATGCTAAGAGTAAAAAAAAAAAAAAAGAAAGAAAGAAAGCAAGAAATCCAAAGCATTGAATTGAAGGAAGGTTGTTTGAGGAAAAAATTTGGGACCGCTTCATGGGTTAGCATGTCAACCTTACGCAGGGGCTTGCTAATTTTCTCTGTATCGTTCCACGATTGTAATCCTGCCCACCCGCCGATGCGGGGGGGCAAAGCAATGGGAGAGCCCGAGGGGTATATAAGCCGTCAAAGAGGTCAGAAGATCAGCTTATGGAGAGCGTTGAATGTCGGTGTTCTGCGCTATTTCTGCCAAACTATGTTTATGAATTCTAAGAATGCTTTTTGTATAATCATAATCAATGTGATCAATAATGTCTGTCAGTTGAAAAGTTGATTTTACTGAAGAAAATGAGGAGCACACAGGCTATTGTTAAGCAGGACACCGCATGCAAGTGAGCAGCTCTGCCAGGAGGCATTGTGGGAAGGCAGGCAGGCCACGCCCACCATGCCTTGCTGGGCCCATAAAGCAGAGGTGGTTGGATCCAAACCATCCTCTGCTAGGCGGCTATTTTGGATTTGGATTTCCTGGTAATTATTAAAGAGCCATTTTAGTCCATTGGTTTTGTTTTTTTGCTATATTATTTTCAACTCACTTTGATTGATTGATGTATCTCTGTGGTTTTAAAAATGGTGCCTGCGCCATCTATCCACCTAGGGAAGCCTATTGAAACGAGTGGTCTGTCCTAGAGGTGCGCTACGAGAACGCACACGCTGGCATGCCCCTTACACCCCGGTCACGTCAGGTGCAACTTGGCCTGCGACTTGCAAAACTGTAGGCCAAGTCGCACCCTATTGTCCGCTATTACAGCGGTCCTATGGGTGCGGTTCCGGCTTTGTCGGAGCCGCGCCGACCTCTAAAGTAGTGCACGCAGCAGAGCTTTTGGTGCGGTTTGCATAGGCATTGGTGTCAGCAGGTCGCCCGATTTTGAAATGGTTTTGGGTGTGAGCGGGGGCTCAGGGTGTAAGCGAGCGCTTATGGCATTTGTTCCCTGGTTCCCTTTTTGTTTTCCCGAATGAAGGAGCTCGGGGGAGGGGCGCACTTTTGGCATCCTCACCTTGAGTGCCAGGGGACCTTTCCCAGAGCTGGCCCAGAGGTCGTTGGATGGAAACCATCCTCCGCTAGGCGGCTCTTTTTGATTTTCTCGTATCGATGAACCATTTCCATGCCGGGCACTTTTACCCCCTTCCTGCCCAGGCCATTTTTCAGGTTTCAGCGCTCTCACAATTTCAATGACAATTCGCTCGGTCATACAACATTGTACCCAAACAAACATTTCATCGTTTTCTTCACACAACTAGAGCTTTCTTTTGGTGGTATTTAATCACCGCTGGGGTTTTTATTTTTGGCTAAATTAACCAAAAAAGACCGAAAATTTAAAAACAAAACACGGTTTTCTTTGTTTCTGTTATAAAAGTTCGCAAATCCGTAATGGTTCTTCATAAATTTAGGCCGAGATGTATTCTGCTACATGTCTTTGGTGAAAATAACCCAAATTAGGATGTATTTTTTAGTTTGTAGGAAAGTGATAGAGTTCACAAACTCTGGTATAGGTCTGAATATTGATCAATCCTGAAGTAGTGACAGCCAATCTAATTTCTTGAGGCCCAAGAATGTCAGAACAGTACAGATATTCCCCAAATGACCCCTTTTTGTAAAGTAGACAGTACGACGGATTTCATAAGAGGCATGGCGAGTTTTTTGAAGTTGTATTTTTTTTGTCCGAATTTTTCAGAAAATGAAAAAAATGATTGTCACAATTATTTTTTTTTACATACTGTCACCAGTGCAGTACAGCGTCATCCTATCACTGGCATAGCGGTGATCAGGGACACTGACTGGTGACAGTATGGAAAAAAAAAAAAAAATCATTTTTTTTACTTTTTTTTTATTATTGTTCATTTTTTATTACATTTTTTTTCTTTTTCTTCAAGATTTTCTTTTCATATTTCCCTATGACCAAAGTAGTACAATGTTACCACAGTAACATTGTACTACTTTGGGGAAGTGATCAGTTTTTTTTTTTTTCTTTTCTTACACAATTTGCTTATAGCAAAGACTTCCTTTGCTATAAGCAAGCATTTACCTGAATGACATCGATTCATTCAGGGGTTTGTTTTTTTTTTGTTTTTTTTTTTTGTGCTCAGCTGTGATCTGGCCACGGCTCATCACATGACATGTGCATGTGATCGCTGTGACGATTCACAGCTAGACACTAGTAGACAATGGATGGCATGCATGAAGCCATCCATGGTGTACAACTGTCATGTGACCTGCTGTGATTGGTCACAGCAGGTCACATGGTACCAGCAACGGGGCCGGTACTCAGATCTGTCATCGGCCGTGTCCGAGGTACATTGGTTTTGTTTTTTTGCTATATTATTTTCAACTCACTTTGATTGATTTATGTATCTCTGTGGTTTTAAAATCGATCTATTCACCTAGGGAAGCCTATTGAAACGAGTGGTCTGTCCTAGACGTGCGCTATGAGAACGCACACGCTGGCATGCCCCTTACACCCCGGTCACGTCAGGTGCAACTTGGCCTGCGACTTGTAAAACTGTAGGCCAAGTCGCACCCTATTGTCCGCTATTAGAGCGGTCGTACGGGTGCGGTTCCGGCTTTGTCGGAGCCGCGCCGACTTCTAAAGTAGTGCACGCAGCAGAGCTTTTGGTGCGATTTGCATAGGCATTGGTGTCAGCAGGTCACCCAATTTTGAAATTGGTTTTGATGTGAGCGGGGGCTCAGGGTGTAAGAGAGCGCTTATGGCATTTGCTGCCTTTTTGTTTTCCCGAATGAAGGGGCTCGGGGGAGGGGCGCACTTTGGCATCCTCACCTTGAGTGCCGGGGGAGCTTTCCCAGAGCTGGCCGTATAGAAAGGCATTGGGAAAGAAAGGGGAGCCAAGAGAAGGAGTGAGAGAATGGAGCGCCCCCATAGACTAACGGGGCAGTGGGATGCCCATAGGCGTGCTGCTCTTCTTCAGAGAAGGTTGGTGGGAGAAGCCGCTAGGGCACGTGCAGCTTTCAGTTGCGCTCTAACCGTAAGCCGCAGCTTGTAATTTTTATTTTTTAAAATAGTTGATGCTAAGAGTAAAAAAAAAAAAAAAGAAAGAAAGAAAGCAAGAAATCCAAAGCATTGAATTGAAGGAAGGTTGTTTGAGGAAAAAATTTGGGACCGCTTCATGGGTTAGCATGTCAACCTTACGCAGGGGCTTGCTAATTTTCTCTGTATCGTTCCACGATTGTAATCCTGCCCACCCGCCGATGCGGGGGGGCAAAGCAATGGGAGAGCCCGAGGGGTATATAAGCCGTCAAAGAGGTCAGAAGATCAGCTTATGGAGAGCGTTGAATGTCGGTGTTCTGCGCTATTTCTGCCAAACTATGTTTATGAATTCTAAGAATGCTTTTTGTATAATCATAATCAATGTGATCAATAATGTCTGTCAGTTGAAAAGTTGATTTTACTGAAGAAAATGAGGAGCACACAGGCTATTGTTAAGCAGGACACCGCATGCAAGTGAGCAGCTCTGCCAGGAGGCATTGTGGGAAGGCAGGCAGGCCACGCCCACCATGCCTTGCTGGGCCCATAAAGCAGAGGTGGTTGGATCCAAACCATCCTCTGCTAGGCGGCTATTTTGGATTTGGATTTCCTGGTAATTATTAAAGAGCCATTTTAGTCCATTGGTTTTGTTTTTTTGCTATATTATTTTCAACTCACTTTGATTGATTGATGTATCTCTGTGGTTTTAAAAATGGTGCCTGCGCCATCTATCCACCTAGGGAAGCCTATTGAAACGAGTGGTCTGTCCTAGAGGTGCGCTACGAGAACGCACACGCTGGCATGCCCCTTACACCCCGGTCACGTCAGGTGCAACTTGGCCTGCGACTTGCAAAACTGTAGGCCAAGTCGCACCCTATTGTCCGCTATTACAGCGGTCCTATGGGTGCGGTTCCGGCTTTGTCGGAGCCGCGCCGACCTCTAAAGTAGTGCACGCAGCAGAGCTTTTGGTGCGGTTTGCATAGGCATTGGTGTCAGCAGGTCGCCCGATTTTGAAATGGTTTTGGGTGTGAGCGGGGGCTCAGGGTGTAAGCGAGCGCTTATGGCATTTGTTCCCTGGTTCCCTTTTTGTTTTCCCGAATGAAGGAGCTCGGGGGAGGGGCGCACTTTTGGCATCCTCACCTTGAGTGCCAGGGGACCTTTCCCAGAGCTGGCCCAGAGGTCGTTGGATGGAAACCATCCTCCGCTAGGCGGCTCTTTTTGATTTTCTCGTATCGATGAACCATTTCCATGCCGGGCACTTTTACCCCCTTCCTGCCCAGGCCATTTTTCAGGTTTCAGCGCTCTCACAATTTCAATGACAATTCGCTCGGTCATACAACATTGTACCCAAACAAACATTTCATCGTTTTCTTCACACAACTAGAGCTTTCTTTTGGTGGTATTTAATCACCGCTGGGGTTTTTATTTTTGGCTAAATTAACCAAAAAAGACCGAAAATTTAAAAACAAAACACGGTTTTCTTTGTTTCTGTTATAAAAGTTCGCAAATCCGTAATGGTTCTTCATAAATTTAGGCCGAGATGTATTCTGCTACATGTCTTTGGTGAAAATAACCCAAATTAGGATGTATTTTTTAGTTTGTAGGAAAGTGATAGAGTTCACAAACTCTGGTATAGGTCTGAATATTGATCAATCCTGAAGTAGTGACAGCCAATCTAATTTCTTGAGGCCCAAGAATGTCAGAACAGTACAGATATTCCCCAAATGACCCCTTTTTGTAAAGTAGACAGTACGACGGATTTCATAAGAGGCATGGCGAGTTTTTTGAAGTTGTATTTTTTTTGTCCGAATTTTTCAGAAAATGAAATAAATGATTGTCACAATTATTTTTTTTTACATACTGTCACCAGTGCAGTACAGCGTCATCCTATCACTGGCATAGCGGTGATCAGGGACACTGACTGGTGACAGTATGGGGAAAAAAAAAAAAAAAAATCATTTTTTTTACTTTTTTTTTATTATTGTTCATTTTTTATTACATTTTTTTTCTTTTTCTTCAAGATTTTCTTTTCATATTTCCCTATGACCAAAGTAGTACAATGTTACCACAGTAACATTGTACTACTTTGGGGAAGTGATCAGTTTTTTTTTTTTTCTTTTCTTACACAATTTGCTTATAGCAAAGACTTCCTTTGCTATAAGCAAGCATTTACCTGAATGACATCGATTCATTCAGGGGTTTGTTTTTTTTTTGTTTTTTTTTTTTGTGCTCAGCTGTGATCTGGCCACGGCTCATCACATGACATGTGCATGTGATCGCTGTGACGATTCACAGCTAGACACTAGTAGACAATGGATGGCATGCATGAAGCCATCCATGGTGTACAACTGTCATGTGACCTGCTGTGATTGGTCACAGCAGGTCACATGGTACCAGCAACGGGGCCGGTACTCAGATCTGTCATCGGCCGTGTCCGAGGTACATTGGTTTTGTTTTTTTGCTATATTATTTTCAACTCACTTTGATTGATTTATGTATCTCTGTGGTTTTAAAATCGATCTATTCACCTAGGGAAGCCTATTGAAACGAGTGGTCTGTCCTAGACGTGCGCTATGAGAACGCACACGCTGGCATGCCCCTTACACCCCGGTCACGTCAGGTGCAACTTGGCCTGCGACTTGTAAAACTGTAGGCCAAGTCGCACCCTATTGTCCGCTATTAGAGCGGTCGTACGGGTGCGGTTCCGGCTTTGTCGGAGCCGCGCCGACTTCTAAAGTAGTGCACGCAGCAGAGCTTTTGGTGCGATTTGCATAGGCATTGGTGTCAGCAGGTCACCCAATTTTGAAATTGGTTTTGATGTGAGCGGGGGCTCAGGGTGTAAGAGAGCGCTTATGGCATTTGCTGCCTTTTTGTTTTCCCGAATGAAGGGGCTCGGGGGAGGGGCGCACTTTGGCATCCTCACCTTGAGTGCCGGGGGAGCTTTCCCAGAGCTGGCCGTATAGAAAGGCATTGGGAAAGAAAGGGGAGCCAAGAGAAGGAGTGAGAGAATGGAGCGCCCCCATAGACTAACGGGGCAGTGGGATGCCCATAGGCGTGCTGCTCTTCTTCAGAGAAGGTTGGTGGGAGAAGCCGCTAGGGCACGTGCAGCTTTCAGTTGCGCTCTAACCGTAAGCCGCAGCTTGTAATTTTTATTTTTTAAAATAGTTGATGCTAAGAGTAAAAAAAAAAAAAAAGAAAGAAAGAAAGCAAGAAATCCAAAGCATTGAATTGAAGGAAGGTTGTTTGAGGAAAAAATTTGGGACCGCTTCATGGGTTAGCATGTCAACCTTACGCAGGGGCTTGCTAATTTTCTCTGTATCGTTCCACGATTGTAATCCTGCCCACCCGCCGATGCGGGGGGGCAAAGCAATGGGAGAGCCCGAGGGGTATATAAGCCGTCAAAGAGGTCAGAAGATCAGCTTATGGAGAGCGTTGAATGTCGGTGTTCTGCGCTATTTCTGCCAAACTATGTTTATGAATTCTAAGAATGCTTTTTGTATAATCATAATCAATGTGATCAATAATGTCTGTCAGTTGAAAAGTTGATTTTACTGAAGAAAATGAGGAGCACACAGGCTATTGTTAAGCAGGACACCGCATGCAAGTGAGCAGCTCTGCCAGGAGGCATTGTGGGAAGGCAGGCAGGCCACGCCCACCATGCCTTGCTGGGCCCATAAAGCAGAGGTGGTTGGATCCAAACCATCCTCTGCTAGGCGGCTATTTTGGATTTGGATTTCCTGGTAATTATTAAAGAGCCATTTTAGTCCATTGGTTTTGTTTTTTTGCTATATTATTTTCAACTCACTTTGATTGATTGATGTATCTCTGTGGTTTTAAAAATGGTGCCTGCGCCATCTATCCACCTAGGGAAGCCTATTGAAACGAGTGGTCTGTCCTAGACGTGCGCTATGAGAACGCACACGCTGGCATGCCCCTTACACCCCGGTCACGTCAGGTGCAACTTGGCCTGCGACTTGTAAAACTGTAGGCCAAGTCGCACCCTATTGTCCGCTATTACAGCGGTCCTATGGGTGCGGTTCCGGCTTTGTCGGAGCCGCGCCGACCTCTAAAGTAGTGCACGCAGCAGAGCTTTTGGTGCGGTTTGCATAGGCATTGGTGTCAGCAGGTCGCCCGATTTTGAAATGGTTTTGGGTGTGAGCGGGGGCTCAGGGTGTAAGCGAGCGCTTATGGCATTTGTTCCCTGGTTCCCTTTTTGTTTTCCCGAATGAAGGAGCTCGGGGGAGGGGCGCACTTTTGGCATCCTCACCTTGAGTGCCAGGGGACCTTTCCCAGAGCTGGCCCAGAGGTCGTTGGATGGAAACCATCCTCCGCTAGGCGGCTCTTTTTGATTTTCTCGTATCGATGAACCATTTCCATGCCGGGCACTTTTACCCCCTTCCTGCCCAGGCCATTTTTCAGGTTTCAGCGCTCTCACAATTTCAATGACAATTCGCTCGGTCATACAACATTGTACCCAAACAAACATTTCATCGTTTTCTTCACACAACTAGAGCTTTCTTTTGGTGGTATTTAATCACCGCTGGGGTTTTTATTTTTGGCTAAATTAACCAAAAAAGACCGAAAATTTAAAAACAAAACACGGTTTTCTTTGTTTCTGTTATAAAAGTTCGCAAATCCGTAATGGTTCTTCATAAATTTAGGCCGAGATGTATTCTGCTACATGTCTTTGGTGAAAATAACCCAAATTAGGATGTATTTTTTAGTTTGTAGGAAAGTGATAGAGTTCACAAACTCTGGTATAGGTCTGAATATTGATCAATCCTGAAGTAGTGACAGCCAATCTAATTTCTTGAGGCCCAAGAATGTCAGAACAGTACAGATATTCCCCAAATGACCCCTTTTTGTAAAGTAGACAGTACGACGGATTTCATAAGAGGCATGGCGAGTTTTTTGAAGTTGTATTTTTTTTGTCCGAATTTTTCAGAAAATGAAAAAAATGATTGTCACAATTATTTTTTTTTACATACTGTCACCAGTGCAGTACAGCGTCATCCTATCACTGGCATAGCGGTGATCAGGGACACTGACTGGTGACAGTATGGAAAAAAAAAAAAAAATCATTTTTTTTACTTTTTTTTTATTATTGTTCATTTTTTATTACATTTTTTTTCTTTTTCTTCAAGATTTTCTTTTCATATTTCCCTATGACCAAAGTAGTACAATGTTACCACAGTAACATTGTACTACTTTGGGGAAGTGATCAGTTTTTTTTTTTTTCTTTTCTTACACAATTTGCTTATAGCAAAGACTTCCTTTGCTATAAGCAAGCATTTACCTGAATGACATCGATTCATTCAGGGGTTTGTTTTTTTTTTGTTTTTTTTTTTTGTGCTCAGCTGTGATCTGGCCACGGCTCATCACATGACATGTGCATGTGATCGCTGTGACGATTCACAGCTAGACACTAGTAGACAATGGATGGCATGCATGAAGCCATCCATGGTGTACAACTGTCATGTGACCTGCTGTGATTGGTCACAGCAGGTCACATGGTACCAGCAACGGGGCCGGTACTCAGATCTGTCATCGGCCGTGTCCGAGGTACATTGGTTTTGTTTTTTTGCTATATTATTTTCAACTCACTTTGATTGATTTATGTATCTCTGTGGTTTTAAAATCGATCTATTCACCTAGGGAAGCCTATTGAAACGAGTGGTCTGTCCTAGACGTGCGCTATGAGAACGCACACGCTGGCATGCCCCTTACACCCCGGTCACGTCAGGTGCAACTTGGCCTGCGACTTGTAAAACTGTAGGCCAAGTCGCACCCTATTGTCCGCTATTAGAGCGGTCGTACGGGTGCGGTTCCGGCTTTGTCGGAGCCGCGCCGACTTCTAAAGTAGTGCACGCAGCAGAGCTTTTGGTGCGATTTGCATAGGCATTGGTGTCAGCAGGTCACCCAATTTTGAAATTGGTTTTGATGTGAGCGGGGGCTCAGGGTGTAAGAGAGCGCTTATGGCATTTGCTGCCTTTTTGTTTTCCCGAATGAAGGGGCTCGGGGGAGGGGCGCACTTTGGCATCCTCACCTTGAGAGCCGGGGGAGCTTTCCCAGAGCTGGCCGTATAGAAAGGCATTGGGAAAGAAAGGGGAGCCAAGAGAAGGAGTGAGAGAATGGAGCGCCCCCATAGACTAACGGGGCAGTGGGATGCCCATAGGCGTGCTGCTCTTCTTCAGAGAAGGTTGGTGGGAGAAGCCGCTAGGGCACGTGCAGCTTTCAGTTGCGCTCTAACCGTAAGCCGCAGCTTGTAATTTTTATTTTTTAAAATAGTTGATGCTAAGAGTAAAAAAAAAAAAAAAGAAAGAAAGAAAGCAAGAAATCCAAAGCATTGAATTGAAGGAAGGTTGTTTGAGGAAAAAATTTGGGACCGCTTCATGGGTTAGCATGTCAACCTTACGCAGGGGCTTGCTAATTTTCTCTGTATCGTTCCACGATTGTAATCCTGCCCACCCGCCGATGCGGGGGGGCAAAGCAATGGGAGAGCCCGAGGGGTATATAAGCCGTCAAAGAGGTCAGAAGATCAGCTTATGGAGAGCGTTGAATGTCGGTGTTCTGCGCTATTTCTGCCAAACTATGTTTATGAATTCTAAGAATGCTTTTTGTATAATCATAATCAATGTGATCAATAATGTCTGTCAGTTGAAAAGTTGATTTTACTGAAGAAAATGAGGAGCACACAGGCTATTGTTAAGCAGGACACCGCATGCAAGTGAGCAGCTCTGCCAGGAGGCATTGTGGGAAGGCAGGCAGGCCACGCCCACCATGCCTTGCTGGGCCCATAAAGCAGAGGTGGTTGGATCCAAACCATCCTCTGCTAGGCGGCTATTTTGGATTTGGATTTCCTGGTAATTATTAAAGAGCCATTTTAGTCCATTGGTTTTGTTTTTTTGCTATATTATTTTCAACTCACTTTGATTGATTGATGTATCTCTGTGGTTTTAAAAATGGTGCCTGCGCCATCTATCCACCTAGGGAAGCCTATTGAAACGAGTGGTCTGTCCTAGACGTGCGCTATGAGAACGCACACGCTGGCATGCCCCTTACACCCCGGTCACGTCAGGTGCAACTTGGCCTGCGACTTGTAAAACTGTAGGCCAAGTCGCACCCTATTGTCCGCTATTACAGCGGTCCTATGGGTGCGGTTCCGGCTTTGTCGGAGCCGCGCCGACCTCTAAAGTAGTGCACGCAGCAGAGCTTTTGGTGCGGTTTGCATAGGCATTGGTGTCAGCAGGTCGCCCGATTTTGAAATGGTTTTGGGTGTGAGCGGGGGCTCAGGGTGTAAGCGAGCGCTTATGGCATTTGTTCCCTGGTTCCCTTTTTGTTTTCCCGAATGAAGGAGCTCGGGGGAGGGGCGCACTTTTGGCATCCTCACCTTGAGTGCCAGGGGACCTTTCCCAGAGCTGGCCCAGAGGTCGTTGGATGGAAACCATCCTCCGCTAGGCGGCTCTTTTTGATTTTCTCGTATCGATGAACCATTTCCATGCCGGGCACTTTTACCCCCTTCCTGCCCAGGCCATTTTTCAGGTTTCAGCGCTCTCACAATTTCAATGACAATTCGCTCGGTCATACAACATTGTACCCAAACAAACATTTCATCGTTTTCTTCACACAACTAGAGCTTTCTTTTGGTGGTATTTAATCACCGCTGGGGTTTTTATTTTTGGCTAAATTAACCAAAAAAGACCGAAAATTTAAAAACAAAACACGGTTTTCTTTGTTTCTGTTATAAAAGTTCGCAAATCCGTAATGGTTCTTCATAAATTTAGGCCGAGATGTATTCTGCTACATGTCTTTGGTGAAAATAACCCAAATTAGGATGTATTTTTTAGTTTGTAGGAAAGTGATAGAGTTCACAAACTCTGGTATAGGTCTGAATATTGATCAATCCTGAAGTAGTGACAGCCAATCTAATTTCTTGAGGCCCAAGAATGTCAGAACAGTACAGATATTCCCCAAATGACCCCTTTTTGTAAAGTAGACAGTACGACGGATTTCATAAGAGGCATGGCGAGTTTTTTGAAGTTGTATTTTTTTTGTCCGAATTTTTCAGAAAATGAAAAAAATGATTGTCACAATTATTTTTTTTTACATACTGTCACCAGTGCAGTACAGCGTCATCCTATCACTGGCATAGCGGTGATCAGGGACACTGACTGGTGACAGTATGGGGAAAAAAAAAAAAAAAAATCATTTTTTTTACTTTTTTTTTATTATTGTTCATTTTTTATTACATTTTTTTTCTTTTTCTTCAAGATTTTCTTTTCATATTTCCCTATGACCAAAGTAGTACAATGTTACCACAGTAACATTGTACTACTTTGGGGAAGTGATCAGTTTTTTTTTTTTCTTTTCTTACACAATTTGCTTATAGCAAAGACTTCCTTTGCTATAAGCAAGCATTTACCTGAATGACATCGATTCATTCAGGGGTTTGTTTTTTTTTTTTTTTGTGCTCAGCTGTGATCTGGCCACGGCTCATCACATGACATGTGCATGTGATCGCTGTGACGATTCACAGCTAGACACTAGTAGACAATGGATGGCATGCATGAAGCCATCCATGGTGTACAACTGTCATGTGACCTGCTGTGATTGGTCACAGCAGGTCACATGGTACCAGCAACGGGGCCGGTACTCAGATCTGTCATCGGCCGTGTCCGAGGTACATTGGTTTTGTTTTTTTGCTATATTATTTTCAACTCACTTTGATTGATTTATGTATCTCTGTGGTTTTAAAATCGATCTATTCACCTAGGGAAGCCTATTGAAACGAGTGGTCTGTCCTAGACGTGCGCTATGAGAACGCACACGCTGGCATGCCCCTTACACCCCGGTCACGTCAGGTGCAACTTGGCCTGCGACTTGTAAAACTGTAGGCCAAGTCGCACCCTATTGTCCGCTATTACAGCGGTCCTATGGGTGCGGTTCCGGCTTTGTCGGAGCCGCGCCGACCTCTAAAGTAGTGCACGCAGCAGAGCTTTTGGTGCGGTTTGCATAGGCATTGGTGTCAGCAGGTCGCCCGATTTTGAAATGGTTTTGGGTGTGAGCGGGGGCTCAGGGTGTAAGCGAGCGCTTATGGCATTTGTTCCCTGGTTCCCTTTTTGTTTTCCCGAATGAAGGAGCTCGGGGGAGGGGCGCACTTTTGGCATCCTCACCTTGAGTGCCAGGGGACCTTTCCCAGAGCTGGCCCAGAGGTCGTTGGATGGAAACCATCCTCCGCTAGGCGGCTCTTTTTGATTTTCTCGTATCGATGAACCATTTCCATGCCGGGCACTTTTACCCCCTTCCTGCCCAGGCCATTTTTCAGGTTTCAGCGCTCTCACAATTTCAATGACAATTCGCTCGGTCATACAACATTGTACCCAAACAAACATTTCATCGTTTTCTTCACACAACTAGAGCTTTCTTTTGGTGGTATTTAATCACCGCTGGGGTTTTTATTTTTGGCTAAATTAACCAAAAAAGACCGAAAATTTAAAAACAAAACACGGTTTTCTTTGTTTCTGTTATAAAAGTTCGCAAATCCGTAATGGTTCTTCATAAATTTAGGCCGAGATGTATTCTGCTACATGTCTTTGGTGAAAATAACCCAAATTAGGATGTATTTTTTAGTTTGTAGGAAAGTGATAGAGTTCACAAACTCTGGTATAGGTCTGAATATTGATCAATCCTGAAGTAGTGACAGCCAATCTAATTTCTTGAGGCCCAAGAATGTCAGAACAGTACAGATATTCCCCAAATGACCCCTTTTTGTAAAGTAGACAGTACGACGGATTTCATAAGAGGCATGGCGAGTTTTTTGAAGTTGTATTTTTTTTGTCCGAATTTTTCAGAAAATGAAAAAAATGATTGTCACAATTATTTTTTTTTACATACTGTCACCAGTGCAGTACAGCGTCATCCTATCACTGGCATAGCGGTGATCAGGGACACTGACTGGTGACAGTATGGAAAAAAAAAAAAAAATCATTTTTTTTACTTTTTTTTTATTATTGTTCATTTTTTATTACATTTTTTTTCTTTTTCTTCAAGATTTTCTTTTCATATTTCCCTATGACCAAAGTAGTACAATGTTACCACAGTAACATTGTACTACTTTGGGGAAGTGATCAGTTTTTTTTTTTTTCTTTTCTTACACAATTTGCTTATAGCAAAGACTTCCTTTGCTATAAGCAAGCATTTACCTGAATGACATCGATTCATTCAGGGGTTTGTTTTTTTTTTGTTTTTTTTTTTTGTGCTCAGCTGTGATCTGGCCACGGCTCATCACATGACATGTGCATGTGATCGCTGTGACGATTCACAGCTAGACACTAGTAGACAATGGATGGCATGCATGAAGCCATCCATGGTGTACAACTGTCATGTGACCTGCTGTGATTGGTCACAGCAGGTCACATGGTACCAGCAACGGGGCCGGTACTCAGATCTGTCATCGGCCGTGTCCGAGGTACATTGGTTTTGTTTTTTTGCTATATTATTTTCAACTCACTTTGATTGATTTATGTATCTCTGTGGTTTTAAAATCGATCTATTCACCTAGGGAAGCCTATTGAAACGAGTGGTCTGTCCTAGACGTGCGCTATGAGAACGCACACGCTGGCATGCCCCTTACACCCCGGTCACGTCAGGTGCAACTTGGCCTGCGACTTGTAAAACTGTAGGCCAAGTCGCACCCTATTGTCCGCTATTAGAGCGGTCGTACGGGTGCGGTTCCGGCTTTGTCGGAGCCGCGCCGACTTCTAAAGTAGTGCACGCAGCAGAGCTTTTGGTGCGATTTGCATAGGCATTGGTGTCAGCAGGTCACCCAATTTTGAAATTGGTTTTGATGTGAGCGGGGGCTCAGGGTGTAAGAGAGCGCTTATGGCATTTGCTGCCTTTTTGTTTTCCCGAATGAAGGGGCTCGGGGGAGGGGCGCACTTTGGCATCCTCACCTTGAGAGCCGGGGGAGCTTTCCCAGAGCTGGCCGTATAGAAAGGCATTGGGAAAGAAAGGGGAGCCAAGAGAAGGAGTGAGAGAATGGAGCGCCCCCATAGACTAACGGGGCAGTGGGATGCCCATAGGCGTGCTGCTCTTCTTCAGAGAAGGTTGGTGGGAGAAGCCGCTAGGGCACGTGCAGCTTTCAGTTGCGCTCTAACCGTAAGCCGCAGCTTGTAATTTTTATTTTTTAAAATAGTTGATGCTAAGAGTAAAAAAAAAAAAAAAGAAAGAAAGAAAGCAAGAAATCCAAAGCATTGAATTGAAGGAAGGTTGTTTGAGGAAAAAATTTGGGACCGCTTCATGGGTTAGCATGTCAACCTTACGCAGGGGCTTGCTAATTTTCTCTGTATCGTTCCACGATTGTAATCCTGCCCACCCGCCGATGCGGGGGGGCAAAGCAATGGGAGAGCCCGAGGGGTATATAAGCCGTCAAAGAGGTCAGAAGATCAGCTTATGGAGAGCGTTGAATGTCGGTGTTCTGCGCTATTTCTGCCAAACTATGTTTATGAATTCTAAGAATGCTTTTTGTATAATCATAATCAATGTGATCAATAATGTCTGTCAGTTGAAAAGTTGATTTTACTGAAGAAAATGAGGAGCACACAGGCTATTGTTAAGCAGGACACCGCATGCAAGTGAGCAGCTCTGCCAGGAGGCATTGTGGGAAGGCAGGCAGGCCACGCCCACCATGCCTTGCTGGGCCCATAAAGCAGAGGTGGTTGGATCCAAACCATCCTCTGCTAGGCGGCTATTTTGGATTTGGATTTCCTGGTAATTATTAAAGAGCCATTTTAGTCCATTGGTTTTGTTTTTTTGCTATATTATTTTCAACTCACTTTGATTGATTGATGTATCTCTGTGGTTTTAAAAATGGTGCCTGCGCCATCTATCCACCTAGGGAAGCCTATTGAAACGAGTGGTCTGTCCTAGAGGTGCGCTACGAGAACGCACACGCTGGCATGCCCCTTACACCCCGGTCACGTCAGGTGCAACTTGGCCTGCGACTTGCAAAACTGTAGGCCAAGTCGCACCCTATTGTCCGCTATTACAGCGGTCCTATGGGTGCGGTTCCGGCTTTGTCGGAGCCGCGCCGACCTCTAAAGTAGTGCACGCAGCAGAGCTTTTGGTGCGGTTTGCATAGGCATTGGTGTCAGCAGGTCGCCCGATTTTGAAATGGTTTTGGGTGTGAGCGGGGGCTCAGGGTGTAAGCGAGCGCTTATGGCATTTGTTCCCTGGTTCCCTTTTTGTTTTCCCGAATGAAGGAGCTCGGGGGAGGGGCGCACTTTTGGCATCCTCACCTTGAGTGCCAGGGGACCTTTCCCAGAGCTGGCCCAGAGGTCGTTGGATGGAAACCATCCTCCGCTAGGCGGCTCTTTTTGATTTTCTCGTATCGATGAACCATTTCCATGCCGGGCACTTTTACCCCCTTCCTGCCCAGGCCATTTTTCAGGTTTCAGCGCTCTCACAATTTCAATGACAATTCGCTCGGTCATACAACATTGTACCCAAACAAACATTTCATCGTTTTCTTCACACAACTAGAGCTTTCTTTTGGTGGTATTTAATCACCGCTGGGGTTTTTATTTTTGGCTAAATTAACCAAAAAAGACCGAAAATTTAAAAACAAAACACGGTTTTCTTTGTTTCTGTTATAAAAGTTCGCAAATCCGTAATGGTTCTTCATAAATTTAGGCCGAGATGTATTCTGCTACATGTCTTTGGTGAAAATAACCCAAATTAGGATGTATTTTTTAGTTTGTAGGAAAGTGATAGAGTTCACAAACTCTGGTATAGGTCTGAATATTGATCAATCCTGAAGTAGTGACAGCCAATCTAATTTCTTGAGGCCCAAGAATGTCAGAACAGTACAGATATTCCCCAAATGACCCCTTTTTGTAAAGTAGACAGTACGACGGATTTCATAAGAGGCATGGCGAGTTTTTTGAAGTTGTATTTTTTTTGTCCGAATTTTTCAGAAAATGAAAAAAATGATTGTCACAATTATTTTTTTTTACATACTGTCACCAGTGCAGTACAGCGTCATCCTATCACTGGCATAGCGGTGATCAGGGACACTGACTGGTGACAGTATGGAAAAAAAAAAAAAAATCATTTTTTTTACTTTTTTTTTATTATTGTTCATTTTTTATTACATTTTTTTTCTTTTTCTTCAAGATTTTCTTTTCATATTTCCCTATGACCAAAGTAGTACAATGTTACCACAGTAACATTGTACTACTTTGGGGAAGTGATCAGTTTTTTTTTTTTTCTTTTCTTACACAATTTGCTTATAGCAAAGACTTCCTTTGCTATAAGCAAGCATTTACCTGAATGACATCGATTCATTCAGGGGTTTGTTTTTTTTTTGTTTTTTTTTTTTGTGCTCAGCTGTGATCTGGCCACGGCTCATCACATGACATGTGCATGTGATCGCTGTGACGATTCACAGCTAGACACTAGTAGACAATGGATGGCATGCATGAAGCCATCCATGGTGTACAACTGTCATGTGACCTGCTGTGATTGGTCACAGCAGGTCACATGGTACCAGCAACGGGGCCGGTACTCAGATCTGTCATCGGCCGTGTCCGAGGTACATTGGTTTTGTTTTTTTGCTATATTATTTTCAACTCACTTTGATTGATTTATGTATCTCTGTGGTTTTAAAATCGATCTATTCACCTAGGGAAGCCTATTGAAACGAGTGGTCTGTCCTAGACGTGCGCTATGAGAACGCACACGCTGGCATGCCCCTTACACCCCGGTCACGTCAGGTGCAACTTGGCCTGCGACTTGTAAAACTGTAGGCCAAGTCGCACCCTATTGTCCGCTATTAGAGCGGTCGTACGGGTGCGGTTCCGGCTTTGTCGGAGCCGCGCCGACTTCTAAAGTAGTGCACGCAGCAGAGCTTTTGGTGCGATTTGCATAGGCATTGGTGTCAGCAGGTCACCCAATTTTGAAATTGGTTTTGATGTGAGCGGGGGCTCAGGGTGTAAGAGAGCGCTTATGGCATTTGCTGCCTTTTTGTTTTCCCGAATGAAGGGGCTCGGGGGAGGGGCGCACTTTGGCATCCTCACCTTGAGTGCCGGGGGAGCTTTCCCAGAGCTGGCCGTATAGAAAGGCATTGGGAAAGAAAGGGGAGCCAAGAGAAGGAGTGAGAGAATGGAGCGCCCCCATAGACTAACGGGGCAGTGGGATGCCCATAGGCGTGCTGCTCTTCTTCAGAGAAGGTTGGTGGGAGAAGCCGCTAGGGCACGTGCAGCTTTCAGTTGCGCTCTAACCGTAAGCCGCAGCTTGTAATTTTTATTTTTTAAAATAGTTGATGCTAAGAGTAAAAAAAAAAAAAAAGAAAGAAAGAAAGCAAGAAATCCAAAGCATTGAATTGAAGGAAGGTTGTTTGAGGAAAAAATTTGGGACCGCTTCATGGGTTAGCATGTCAACCTTACGCAGGGGCTTGCTAATTTTCTCTGTATCGTTCCACGATTGTAATCCTGCCCACCCGCCGATGCGGGGGGGCAAAGCAATGGGAGAGCCCGAGGGGTATATAAGCCGTCAAAGAGGTCAGAAGATCAGCTTATGGAGAGCGTTGAATGTCGGTGTTCTGCGCTATTTCTGCCAAACTATGTTTATGAATTCTAAGAATGCTTTTTGTATAATCATAATCAATGTGATCAATAATGTCTGTCAGTTGAAAAGTTGATTTTACTGAAGAAAATGAGGAGCACACAGGCTATTGTTAAGCAGGACACCGCATGCAAGTGAGCAGCTCTGCCAGGAGGCATTGTGGGAAGGCAGGCAGGCCACGCCCACCATGCCTTGCTGGGCCCATAAAGCAGAGGTGGTTGGATCCAAACCATCCTCTGCTAGGCGGCTATTTTGGATTTGGATTTCCTGGTAATTATTAAAGAGCCATTTTAGTCCATTGGTTTTGTTTTTTTGCTATATTATTTTCAACTCACTTTGATTGATTGATGTATCTCTGTGGTTTTAAAAATGGTGCCTGCGCCATCTATCCACCTAGGGAAGCCTATTGAAACGAGTGGTCTGTCCTAGAGGTGCGCTACGAGAACGCACACGCTGGCATGCCCCTTACACCCCGGTCACGTCAGGTGCAACTTGGCCTGCGACTTGCAAAACTGTAGGCCAAGTCGCACCCTATTGTCCGCTATTACAGCGGTCCTATGGGTGCGGTTCCGGCTTTGTCGGAGCCGCGCCGACCTCTAAAGTAGTGCACGCAGCAGAGCTTTTGGTGCGGTTTGCATAGGCATTGGTGTCAGCAGGTCGCCCGATTTTGAAATGGTTTTGGGTGTGAGCGGGGGCTCAGGGTGTAAGCGAGCGCTTATGGCATTTGTTCCCTGGTTCCCTTTTTGTTTTCCCGAATGAAGGAGCTCGGGGGAGGGGCGCACTTTTGGCATCCTCACCTTGAGTGCCAGGGGACCTTTCCCAGAGCTGGCCCAGAGGTCGTTGGATGGAAACCATCCTCCGCTAGGCGGCTCTTTTTGATTTTCTCGTATCGATGAACCATTTCCATGCCGGGCACTTTTACCCCCTTCCTGCCCAGGCCATTTTTCAGGTTTCAGCGCTCTCACAATTTCAATGACAATTCGCTCGGTCATACAACATTGTACCCAAACAAACATTTCATCGTTTTCTTCACACAACTAGAGCTTTCTTTTGGTGGTATTTAATCACCGCTGGGGTTTTTATTTTTGGCTAAATTAACCAAAAAAGACCGAAAATTTAAAAACAAAACACGGTTTTCTTTGTTTCTGTTATAAAAGTTCGCAAATCCGTAATGGTTCTTCATAAATTTAGGCCGAGATGTATTCTGCTACATGTCTTTGGTGAAAATAACCCAAATTAGGATGTATTTTTTAGTTTGTAGGAAAGTGATAGAGTTCACAAACTCTGGTATAGGTCTGAATATTGATCAATCCTGAAGTAGTGACAGCCAATCTAATTTCTTGAGGCCCAAGAATGTCAGAACAGTACAGATATTCCCCAAATGACCCCTTTTTGTAAAGTAGACAGTACGACGGATTTCATAAGAGGCATGGCGAGTTTTTTGAAGTTGTATTTTTTTTGTCCGAATTTTTCAGAAAATGAAATAAATGATTGTCACAATTATTTTTTTTTACATACTGTCACCAGTGCAGTACAGCGTCATCCTATCACTGGCATAGCGGTGATCAGGGACACTGACTGGTGACAGTATGGGGAAAAAAAAAAAAAAAAATCATTTTTTTTACTTTTTTTTTATTATTGTTCATTTTTTATTACATTTTTTTTCTTTTTCTTCAAGATTTTCTTTTCATATTTCCCTATGACCAAAGTAGTACAATGTTACCACAGTAACATTGTACTACTTTGGGGAAGTGATCAGTTTTTTTTTTTTTCTTTTCTTACACAATTTGCTTATAGCAAAGACTTCCTTTGCTATAAGCAAGCATTTACCTGAATGACATCGATTCATTCAGGGGTTTGTTTTTTTTTTGTTTTTTTTTTTTGTGCTCAGCTGTGATCTGGCCACGGCTCATCACATGACATGTGCATGTGATCGCTGTGACGATTCACAGCTAGACACTAGTAGACAATGGATGGCATGCATGAAGCCATCCATGGTGTACAACTGTCATGTGACCTGCTGTGATTGGTCACAGCAGGTCACATGGTACCAGCAACGGGGCCGGTACTCAGATCTGTCATCGGCCGTGTCCGAGGTACATTGGTTTTGTTTTTTTGCTATATTATTTTCAACTCACTTTGATTGATTTATGTATCTCTGTGGTTTTAAAATCGATCTATTCACCTAGGGAAGCCTATTGAAACGAGTGGTCTGTCCTAGACGTGCGCTATGAGAACGCACACGCTGGCATGCCCCTTACACCCCGGTCACGTCAGGTGCAACTTGGCCTGCGACTTGTAAAACTGTAGGC
This sequence comes from Staurois parvus, assembly GCF_062004578.1. Lineage (NCBI taxonomy): Eukaryota > Metazoa > Chordata > Amphibia > Anura > Ranidae > Staurois > Staurois parvus. The sequence continues at coordinate 45,118 of NW_028321167.1, forward strand.
CAAGTCGCACCCTATTGTCCGCTATTAGAGCGGTCGTACGGGTGCGGTTCCGGCTTTGTCGGAGCCGCGCCGACTTCTAAAGTAGTGCACGCAGCAGAGCTTTTGGTGCGATTTGCATAGGCATTGGTGTCAGCAGGTCACCCAATTTTGAAATTGGTTTTGATGTGAGCGGGGGCTCAGGGTGTAAGAGAGCGCTTATGGCATTTGCTGCCTTTTTGTTTTCCCGAATGAAGGGGCTCGGGGGAGGGGCGCACTTTGGCATCCTCACCTTGAGTGCCGGGGGAGCTTTCCCAGAGCTGGCCGTATAGAAAGGCATTGGGAAAGAAAGGGGAGCCAAGAGAAGGAGTGAGAGAATGGAGCGCCCCCATAGACTAACGGGGCAGTGGGATGCCCATAGGCGTGCTGCTCTTCTTCAGAGAAGGTTGGTGGGAGAAGCCGCTAGGGCACGTGCAGCTTTCAGTTGCGCTCTAACCGTAAGCCGCAGCTTGTAATTTTTATTTTTTAAAATAGTTGATGCTAAGAGTAAAAAAAAAAAAAAAGAAAGAAAGAAAGCAAGAAATCCAAAGCATTGAATTGAAGGAAGGTTGTTTGAGGAAAAAATTTGGGACCGCTTCATGGGTTAGCATGTCAACCTTACGCAGGGGCTTGCTAATTTTCTCTGTATCGTTCCACGATTGTAATCCTGCCCACCCGCCGATGCGGGGGGGCAAAGCAATGGGAGAGCCCGAGGGGTATATAAGCCGTCAAAGAGGTCAGAAGATCAGCTTATGGAGAGCGTTGAATGTCGGTGTTCTGCGCTATTTCTGCCAAACTATGTTTATGAATTCTAAGAATGCTTTTTGTATAATCATAATCAATGTGATCAATAATGTCTGTCAGTTGAAAAGTTGATTTTACTGAAGAAAATGAGGAGCACACAGGCTATTGTTAAGCAGGACACCGCATGCAAGTGAGCAGCTCTGCCAGGAGGCATTGTGGGAAGGCAGGCAGGCCACGCCCACCATGCCTTGCTGGGCCCATAAAGCAGAGGTGGTTGGATCCAAACCATCCTCTGCTAGGCGGCTATTTTGGATTTGGATTTCCTGGTAATTATTAAAGAGCCATTTTAGTCCATTGGTTTTGTTTTTTTGCTATATTATTTTCAACTCACTTTGATTGATTGATGTATCTCTGTGGTTTTAAAAATGGTGCCTGCGCCATCTATCCACCTAGGGAAGCCTATTGAAACGAGTGGTCTGTCCTAGACGTGCGCTATGAGAACGCACACGCTGGCATGCCCCTTACACCCCGGTCACGTCAGGTGCAACTTGGCCTGCGACTTGTAAAACTGTAGGCCAAGTCGCACCCTATTGTCCGCTATTACAGCGGTCCTATGGGTGCGGTTCCGGCTTTGTCGGAGCCGCGCCGACCTCTAAAGTAGTGCACGCAGCAGAGCTTTTGGTGCGGTTTGCATAGGCATTGGTGTCAGCAGGTCGCCCGATTTTGAAATGGTTTTGGGTGTGAGCGGGGGCTCAGGGTGTAAGCGAGCGCTTATGGCATTTGTTCCCTGGTTCCCTTTTTGTTTTCCCGAATGAAGGAGCTCGGGGGAGGGGCGCACTTTTGGCATCCTCACCTTGAGTGCCAGGGGACCTTTCCCAGAGCTGGCCCAGAGGTCGTTGGATGGAAACCATCCTCCGCTAGGCGGCTCTTTTTGATTTTCTCGTATCGATGAACCATTTCCATGCCGGGCACTTTTACCCCCTTCCTGCCCAGGCCATTTTTCAGGTTTCAGCGCTCTCACAATTTCAATGACAATTCGCTCGGTCATACAACATTGTACCCAAACAAACATTTCATCGTTTTCTTCACACAACTAGAGCTTTCTTTTGGTGGTATTTAATCACCGCTGGGGTTTTTATTTTTGGCTAAATTAACCAAAAAAGACCGAAAATTTAAAAACAAAACACGGTTTTCTTTGTTTCTGTTATAAAAGTTCGCAAATCCGTAATGGTTCTTCATAAATTTAGGCCGAGATGTATTCTGCTACATGTCTTTGGTGAAAATAACCCAAATTAGGATGTATTTTTTAGTTTGTAGGAAAGTGATAGAGTTCACAAACTCTGGTATAGGTCTGAATATTGATCAATCCTGAAGTAGTGACAGCCAATCTAATTTCTTGAGGCCCAAGAATGTCAGAACAGTACAGATATTCCCCAAATGACCCCTTTTTGTAAAGTAGACAGTACGACGGATTTCATAAGAGGCATGGCGAGTTTTTTGAAGTTGTATTTTTTTTGTCCGAATTTTTCAGAAAATGAAAAAAATGATTGTCACAATTATTTTTTTTTACATACTGTCACCAGTGCAGTACAGCGTCATCCTATCACTGGCATAGCGGTGATCAGGGACACTGACTGGTGACAGTATGGGGAAAAAAAAAAAAAAAAATCATTTTTTTTACTTTTTTTTTATTATTGTTCATTTTTTATTACATTTTTTTTCTTTTTCTTCAAGATTTTCTTTTCATATTTCCCTATGACCAAAGTAGTACAATGTTACCACAGTAACATTGTACTACTTTGGGGAAGTGATCAGTTTTTTTTTTTTCTTTTCTTACACAATTTGCTTATAGCAAAGACTTCCTTTGCTATAAGCAAGCATTTACCTGAATGACATCGATTCATTCAGGGGTTTGTTTTTTTTTTTTTTTGTGCTCAGCTGTGATCTGGCCACGGCTCATCACATGACATGTGCATGTGATCGCTGTGACGATTCACAGCTAGACACTAGTAGACAATGGATGGCATGCATGAAGCCATCCATGGTGTACAACTGTCATGTGACCTGCTGTGATTGGACACAGCAGGTCACATGGTACCAGCAACGGGGCCGGTACTCAGATCTGTCATCGGCCGTGTCCGAGGTACATTGGTTTTGTTTTTTTGCTATATTATTTTCAACTCACTTTGATTGATTTATGTATCTCTGTGGTTTTAAAATCGATCTATTCACCTAGGGAAGCCTATTGAAACGAGTGGTCTGTCCTAGACGTGCGCTATGAGAACGCACACGCTGGCATGCCCCTTACACCCCGGTCACGTCAGGTGCAACTTGGCCTGCGACTTGTAAAACTGTAGGCCAAGTCGCACCCTATTGTCCGCTATTACAGCGGTCCTATGGGTGCGGTTCCGGCTTTGTCGGAGCCGCGCCGACCTCTAAAGTAGTGCACGCAGCAGAGCTTTTGGTGCGGTTTGCATAGGCATTGGTGTCAGCAGGTCGCCCGATTCTGAAATGGTTTTGGGTGTGAGCGGGGGCTCAGGGTGTAAGCGAGCGCTTATGGCATTTGTTCCCTGGTTCCCTTTTTGTTTTCCCGAATGAAGGAGCTCGGGGGAGGGGCGCACTTTTGGCATCCTCACCTTGAGTGCCAGGGGACCTTTCCCAGAGCTGGCCCAGAGGTCGTTGGATGGAAACCATCCTCCGCTAGGCGGCTCTTTTTGATTTTCTCGTATCGATGAACCATTTCCATGCCGGGCACTTTTACCCCCTTCCTGCCCAGGCCATTTTTCAGGTTTCAGCGCTCTCACAATTTCAATGACAATTCGCTCGGTCATACAACATTGTACCCAAACAAACATTTCATCGTTTTCTTCACACAACTAGAGCTTTCTTTTGGTGGTATTTAATCACCGCTGGGGTTTTTATTTTTGGCTAAATTAACCAAAAAAGACCGAAAATTTAAAAACAAAACACGGTTTTCTTTGTTTCTGTTATAAAAGTTCGCAAATCCGTAATGGTTCTTCATAAATTTAGGCCGAGATGTATTCTGCTACATGTCTTTGGTGAAAATAACCCAAATTAGGATGTATTTTTTAGTTTGTAGGAAAGTGATAGAGTTCACAAACTCTGGTATAGGTCTGAATATTGATCAATCCTGAAGTAGTGACAGCCAATCTAATTTCTTGAGGCCCAAGAATGTCAGAACAGTACAGATATTCCCCAAATGACCCCTTTTTGTAAAGTAGACAGTACGACGGATTTCATAAGAGGCATGGCGAGTTTTTTGAAGTTGTATTTTTTTTGTCCGAATTTTTCAGAAAATGAAAAAAATGATTGTCACAATTATTTTTTTTTACATACTGTCACCAGTGCAGTACAGCGTCATCCTATCACTGGCATAGCGGTGATCAGGGACACTGACTGGTGACAGTATGGAAAAAAAAAAAAAAATCATTTTTTTTACTTTTTTTTTATTATTGTTCATTTTTTATTACATTTTTTTTCTTTTTCTTCAAGATTTTCTTTTCATATTTCCCTATGACCAAAGTAGTACAATGTTACCACAGTAACATTGTACTACTTTGGGGAAGTGATCAGTTTTTTTTTTTTTCTTTTCTTACACAATTTGCTTATAGCAAAGACTTCCTTTGCTATAAGCAAGCATTTACCTGAATGACATCGATTCATTCAGGGGTTTGTTTTTTTTTTGTTTTTTTTTTTTGTGCTCAGCTGTGATCTGGCCACGGCTCATCACATGACATGTGCATGTGATCGCTGTGACGATTCACAGCTAGACACTAGTAGACAATGGATGGCATGCATGAAGCCATCCATGGTGTACAACTGTCATGTGACCTGCTGTGATTGGTCACAGCAGGTCACATGGTACCAGCAACGGGGCCGGTACTCAGATCTGTCATCGGCCGTGTCCGAGGTACATTGGTTTTGTTTTTTTGCTATATTATTTTCAACTCACTTTGATTGATTTATGTATCTCTGTGGTTTTAAAATCGATCTATTCACCTAGGGAAGCCTATTGAAACGAGTGGTCTGTCCTAGACGTGCGCTATGAGAACGCACACGCTGGCATGCCCCTTACACCCCGGTCACGTCAGGTGCAACTTGGCCTGCGACTTGTAAAACTGTAGGCCAAGTCGCACCCTATTGTCCGCTATTAGAGCGGTCGTACGGGTGCGGTTCCGGCTTTGTCGGAGCCGCGCCGACTTCTAAAGTAGTGCACGCAGCAGAGCTTTTGGTGCGATTTGCATAGGCATTGGTGTCAGCAGGTCACCCAATTTTGAAATTGGTTTTGATGTGAGCGGGGGCTCAGGGTGTAAGAGAGCGCTTATGGCATTTGCTGCCTTTTTGTTTTCCCGAATGAAGGGGCTCGGGGGAGGGGCGCACTTTGGCATCCTCACCTTGAGAGCCGGGGGAGCTTTCCCAGAGCTGGCCGTATAGAAAGGCATTGGGAAAGAAAGGGGAGCCAAGAGAAGGAGTGAGAGAATGGAGCGCCCCCATAGACTAACGGGGCAGTGGGATGCCCATAGGCGTGCTGCTCTTCTTCAGAGAAGGTTGGTGGGAGAAGCCGCTAGGGCACGTGCAGCTTTCAGTTGCGCTCTAACCGTAAGCCGCAGCTTGTAATTTTTATTTTTTAAAATAGTTGATGCTAAGAGTAAAAAAAAAAAAAAAGAAAGAAAGAAAGCAAGAAATCCAAAGCATTGAATTGAAGGAAGGTTGTTTGAGGAAAAAATTTGGGACCGCTTCATGGGTTAGCATGTCAACCTTACGCAGGGGCTTGCTAATTTTCTCTGTATCGTTCCACGATTGTAATCCTGCCCACCCGCCGATGCGGGGGGGCAAAGCAATGGGAGAGCCCGAGGGGTATATAAGCCGTCAAAGAGGTCAGAAGATCAGCTTATGGAGAGCGTTGAATGTCGGTGTTCTGCGCTATTTCTGCCAAACTATGTTTATGAATTCTAAGAATGCTTTTTGTATAATCATAATCAATGTGATCAATAATGTCTGTCAGTTGAAAAGTTGATTTTACTGAAGAAAATGAGGAGCACACAGGCTATTGTTAAGCAGGACACCGCATGCAAGTGAGCAGCTCTGCCAGGAGGCATTGTGGGAAGGCAGGCAGGCCACGCCCACCATGCCTTGCTGGGCCCATAAAGCAGAGGTGGTTGGATCCAAACCATCCTCTGCTAGGCGGCTATTTTGGATTTGGATTTCCTGGTAATTATTAAAGAGCCATTTTAGTCCATTGGTTTTGTTTTTTTGCTATATTATTTTCAACTCACTTTGATTGATTGATGTATCTCTGTGGTTTTAAAAATGGTGCCTGCGCCATCTATCCACCTAGGGAAGCCTATTGAAACGAGTGGTCTGTCCTAGAGGTGCGCTACGAGAACGCACACGCTGGCATGCCCCTTACACCCCGGTCACGTCAGGTGCAACTTGGCCTGCGACTTGCAAAACTGTAGGCCAAGTCGCACCCTATTGTCCGCTATTACAGCGGTCCTATGGGTGCGGTTCCGGCTTTGTCGGAGCCGCGCCGACCTCTAAAGTAGTGCACGCAGCAGAGCTTTTGGTGCGGTTTGCATAGGCATTGGTGTCAGCAGGTCGCCCGATTTTGAAATGGTTTTGGGTGTGAGCGGGGGCTCAGGGTGTAAGCGAGCGCTTATGGCATTTGTTCCCTGGTTCCCTTTTTGTTTTCCCGAATGAAGGAGCTCGGGGGAGGGGCGCACTTTTGGCATCCTCACCTTGAGTGCCAGGGGACCTTTCCCAGAGCTGGCCCAGAGGTCGTTGGATGGAAACCATCCTCCGCTAGGCGGCTCTTTTTGATTTTCTCGTATCGATGAACCATTTCCATGCCGGGCACTTTTACCCCCTTCCTGCCCAGGCCATTTTTCAGGTTTCAGCGCTCTCACAATTTCAATGACAATTCGCTCGGTCATACAACATTGTACCCAAACAAACATTTCATCGTTTTCTTCACACAACTAGAGCTTTCTTTTGGTGGTATTTAATCACCGCTGGGGTTTTTATTTTTGGCTAAATTAACCAAAAAAGACCGAAAATTTAAAAACAAAACACGGTTTTCTTTGTTTCTGTTATAAAAGTTCGCAAATCCGTAATGGTTCTTCATAAATTTAGGCCGAGATGTATTCTGCTACATGTCTTTGGTGAAAATAACCCAAATTAGGATGTATTTTTTAGTTTGTAGGAAAGTGATAGAGTTCACAAACTCTGGTATAGGTCTGAATATTGATCAATCCTGAAGTAGTGACAGCCAATCTAATTTCTTGAGGCCCAAGAATGTCAGAACAGTACAGATATTCCCCAAATGACCCCTTTTTGTAAAGTAGACAGTACGACGGATTTCATAAGAGGCATGGCGAGTTTTTTGAAGTTGTATTTTTTTTGTCCGAATTTTTCAGAAAATGAAAAAAATGATTGTCACAATTATTTTTTTTTACATACTGTCACCAGTGCAGTACAGCGTCATCCTATCACTGGCATAGCGGTGATCAGGGACACTGACTGGTGACAGTATGGAAAAAAAAAAAAAAATCATTTTTTTTACTTTTTTTTTATTATTGTTCATTTTTTATTACATTTTTTTTCTTTTTCTTCAAGATTTTCTTTTCATATTTCCCTATGACCAAAGTAGTACAATGTTACCACAGTAACATTGTACTACTTTGGGGAAGTGATCAGTTTTTTTTTTTTTCTTTTCTTACACAATTTGCTTATAGCAAAGACTTCCTTTGCTATAAGCAAGCATTTACCTGAATGACATCGATTCATTCAGGGGTTTGTTTTTTTTTTGTTTTTTTTTTTTGTGCTCAGCTGTGATCTGGCCACGGCTCATCACATGACATGTGCATGTGATCGCTGTGACGATTCACAGCTAGACACTAGTAGACAATGGATGGCATGCATGAAGCCATCCATGGTGTACAACTGTCATGTGACCTGCTGTGATTGGTCACAGCAGGTCACATGGTACCAGCAACGGGGCCGGTACTCAGATCTGTCATCGGCCGTGTCCGAGGTACATTGGTTTTGTTTTTTTGCTATATTATTTTCAACTCACTTTGATTGATTTATGTATCTCTGTGGTTTTAAAATCGATCTATTCACCTAGGGAAGCCTATTGAAACGAGTGGTCTGTCCTAGACGTGCGCTATGAGAACGCACACGCTGGCATGCCCCTTACACCCCGGTCACGTCAGGTGCAACTTGGCCTGCGACTTGTAAAACTGTAGGCCAAGTCGCACCCTATTGTCCGCTATTAGAGCGGTCGTACGGGTGCGGTTCCGGCTTTGTCGGAGCCGCGCCGACTTCTAAAGTAGTGCACGCAGCAGAGCTTTTGGTGCGATTTGCATAGGCATTGGTGTCAGCAGGTCACCCAATTTTGAAATTGGTTTTGATGTGAGCGGGGGCTCAGGGTGTAAGAGAGCGCTTATGGCATTTGCTGCCTTTTTGTTTTCCCGAATGAAGGGGCTCGGGGGAGGGGCGCACTTTGGCATCCTCACCTTGAGTGCCGGGGGAGCTTTCCCAGAGCTGGCCGTATAGAAAGGCATTGGGAAAGAAAGGGGAGCCAAGAGAAGGAGTGAGAGAATGGAGCGCCCCCATAGACTAACGGGGCAGTGGGATGCCCATAGGCGTGCTGCTCTTCTTCAGAGAAGGTTGGTGGGAGAAGCCGCTAGGGCACGTGCAGCTTTCAGTTGCGCTCTAACCGTAAGCCGCAGCTTGTAATTTTTATTTTTTAAAATAGTTGATGCTAAGAGTAAAAAAAAAAAAAAAGAAAGAAAGAAAGCAAGAAATCCAAAGCATTGAATTGAAGGAAGGTTGTTTGAGGAAAAAATTTGGGACCGCTTCATGGGTTAGCATGTCAACCTTACGCAGGGGCTTGCTAATTTTCTCTGTATCGTTCCACGATTGTAATCCTGCCCACCCGCCGATGCGGGGGGGCAAAGCAATGGGAGAGCCCGAGGGGTATATAAGCCGTCAAAGAGGTCAGAAGATCAGCTTATGGAGAGCGTTGAATGTCGGTGTTCTGCGCTATTTCTGCCAAACTATGTTTATGAATTCTAAGAATGCTTTTTGTATAATCATAATCAATGTGATCAATAATGTCTGTCAGTTGAAAAGTTGATTTTACTGAAGAAAATGAGGAGCACACAGGCTATTGTTAAGCAGGACACCGCATGCAAGTGAGCAGCTCTGCCAGGAGGCATTGTGGGAAGGCAGGCAGGCCACGCCCACCATGCCTTGCTGGGCCCATAAAGCAGAGGTGGTTGGATCCAAACCATCCTCTGCTAGGCGGCTATTTTGGATTTGGATTTCCTGGTAATTATTAAAGAGCCATTTTAGTCCATTGGTTTTGTTTTTTTGCTATATTATTTTCAACTCACTTTGATTGATTGATGTATCTCTGTGGTTTTAAAAATGGTGCCTGCGCCATCTATCCACCTAGGGAAGCCTATTGAAACGAGTGGTCTGTCCTAGAGGTGCGCTACGAGAACGCACACGCTGGCATGCCCCTTACACCCCGGTCACGTCAGGTGCAACTTGGCCTGCGACTTGCAAAACTGTAGGCCAAGTCGCACCCTATTGTCCGCTATTACAGCGGTCCTATGGGTGCGGTTCCGGCTTTGTCGGAGCCGCGCCGACCTCTAAAGTAGTGCACGCAGCAGAGCTTTTGGTGCGGTTTGCATAGGCATTGGTGTCAGCAGGTCGCCCGATTTTGAAATGGTTTTGGGTGTGAGCGGGGGCTCAGGGTGTAAGCGAGCGCTTATGGCATTTGTTCCCTGGTTCCCTTTTTGTTTTCCCGAATGAAGGAGCTCGGGGGAGGGGCGCACTTTTGGCATCCTCACCTTGAGTGCCAGGGGACCTTTCCCAGAGCTGGCCCAGAGGTCGTTGGATGGAAACCATCCTCCGCTAGGCGGCTCTTTTTGATTTTCTCGTATCGATGAACCATTTCCATGCCGGGCACTTTTACCCCCTTCCTGCCCAGGCCATTTTTCAGGTTTCAGCGCTCTCACAATTTCAATGACAATTCGCTCGGTCATACAACATTGTACCCAAACAAACATTTCATCGTTTTCTTCACACAACTAGAGCTTTCTTTTGGTGGTATTTAATCACCGCTGGGGTTTTTATTTTTGGCTAAATTAACCAAAAAAGACCGAAAATTTAAAAACAAAACACGGTTTTCTTTGTTTCTGTTATAAAAGTTCGCAAATCCGTAATGGTTCTTCATAAATTTAGGCCGAGATGTATTCTGCTACATGTCTTTGGTGAAAATAACCCAAATTAGGATGTATTTTTTAGTTTGTAGGAAAGTGATAGAGTTCACAAACTCTGGTATAGGTCTGAATATTGATCAATCCTGAAGTAGTGACAGCCAATCTAATTTCTTGAGGCCCAAGAATGTCAGAACAGTACAGATATTCCCCAAATGACCCCTTTTTGTAAAGTAGACAGTACGACGGATTTCATAAGAGGCATGGCGAGTTTTTTGAAGTTGTATTTTTTTTGTCCGAATTTTTCAGAAAATGAAAAAAATGATTGTCACAATTATTTTTTTTTACATACTGTCACCAGTGCAGTACAGCGTCATCCTATCACTGGCATAGCGGTGATCAGGGACACTGACTGGTGACAGTATGGGGAAAAAAAAAAAAAAAAATCATTTTTTTTACTTTTTTTTTATTATTGTTCATTTTTTATTACATTTTTTTTCTTTTTCTTCAAGATTTTCTTTTCATATTTCCCTATGACCAAAGTAGTACAATGTTACCACAGTAACATTGTACTACTTTGGGGAAGTGATCAGTTTTTTTTTTTTCTTTTCTTACACAATTTGCTTATAGCAAAGACTTCCTTTGCTATAAGCAAGCATTTACCTGAATGACATCGATTCATTCAGGGGTTTGTTTTTTTTTTTTTTTGTGCTCAGCTGTGATCTGGCCACGGCTCATCACATGACATGTGCATGTGATCGCTGTGACGATTCACAGCTAGACACTAGTAGACAATGGATGGCATGCATGAAGCCATCCATGGTGTACAACTGTCATGTGACCTGCTGTGATTGGTCACAGCAGGTCACATGGTACCAGCAACGGGGCCGGTACTCAGATCTGTCATCGGCCGTGTCCGAGGTACATTGGTTTTGTTTTTTTGCTATATTATTTTCAACTCACTTTGATTGATTTATGTATCTCTGTGGTTTTAAAATCGATCTATTCACCTAGGGAAGCCTATTGAAACGAGTGGTCTGTCCTAGACGTGCGCTATGAGAACGCACACGCTGGCATGCCCCTTACACCCCGGTCACGTCAGGTGCAACTTGGCCTGCGACTTGTAAAACTGTAGGCCAAGTCGCACCCTATTGTCCGCTATTACAGCGGTCCTATGGGTGCGGTTCCGGCTTTGTCGGAGCCGCGCCGACCTCTAAAGTAGTGCACGCAGCAGAGCTTTTGGTGCGGTTTGCATAGGCATTGGTGTCAGCAGGTCGCCCGATTTTGAAATGGTTTTGGGTGTGAGCGGGGGCTCAGGGTGTAAGCGAGCGCTTATGGCATTTGTTCCCTGGTTCCCTTTTTGTTTTCCCGAATGAAGGAGCTCGGGGGAGGGGCGCACTTTTGGCATCCTCACCTTGAGTGCCAGGGGACCTTTCCCAGAGCTGGCCCAGAGGTCGTTGGATGGAAACCATCCTCCGCTAGGCGGCTCTTTTTGATTTTCTCGTATCGATGAACCATTTCCATGCCGGGCACTTTTACCCCCTTCCTGCCCAGGCCATTTTTCAGGTTTCAGCGCTCTCACAATTTCAATGACAATTCGCTCGGTCATACAACATTGTACCCAAACAAACATTTCATCGTTTTCTTCACACAACTAGAGCTTTCTTTTGGTGGTATTTAATCACCGCTGGGGTTTTTATTTTTGGCTAAATTAACCAAAAAAGACCGAAAATTTAAAAACAAAACACGGTTTTCTTTGTTTCTGTTATAAAAGTTCGCAAATCCGTAATGGTTCTTCATAAATTTAGGCCGAGATGTATTCTGCTACATGTCTTTGGTGAAAATAACCCAAATTAGGATGTATTTTTTAGTTTGTAGGAAAGTGATAGAGTTCACAAACTCTGGTATAGGTCTGAATATTGATCAATCCTGAAGTAGTGACAGCCAATCTAATTTCTTGAGGCCCAAGAATGTCAGAACAGTACAGATATTCCCCAAATGACCCCTTTTTGTAAAGTAGACAGTACGACGGATTTCATAAGAGGCATGGCGAGTTTTTTGAAGTTGTATTTTTTTTGTCCGAATTTTTCAGAAAATGAAAAAAATGATTGTCACAATTATTTTTTTTTACATACTGTCACCAGTGCAGTACAGCGTCATCCTATCACTGGCATAGCGGTGATCAGGGACACTGACTGGTGACAGTATGGGGAAAAAAAAAAAAAAAAATCATTTTTTTTACTTTTTTTTTATTATTGTTCATTTTTTATTACATTTTTTTTCTTTTTCTTCAAGATTTTCTTTTCATATTTCCCTATGACCAAAGTAGTACAATGTTACCACAGTAACATTGTACTACTTTGGGGAAGTGATCAGTTTTTTTTTTTTCTTTTCTTACACAATTTGCTTATAGCAAAGACTTCCTTTGCTATAAGCAAGCATTTACCTGAATGACATCGATTCATTCAGGGGTTTGTTTTTTTTTTTTTTTGTGCTCAGCTGTGATCTGGCCACGGCTCATCACATGACATGTGCATGTGATCGCTGTGACGATTCACAGCTAGACACTAGTAGACAATGGATGGCATGCATGAAGCCATCCATGGTGTACAACTGTCATGTGACCTGCTGTGATTGGTCACAGCAGGTCACATGGTACCAGCAACGGGGCCGGTACTCAGATCTGTCATCGGCCGTGTCCGAGGTACATTGGTTTTGTTTTTTTGCTATATTATTTTCAACTCACTTTGATTGATTTATGTATCTCTGTGGTTTTAAAATCGATCTATTCACCTAGGGAAGCCTATTGAAACGAGTGGTCTGTCCTAGACGTGCGCTATGAGAACGCACACGCTGGCATGCCCCTTACACCCCGGTCACGTCAGGTGCAACTTGGCCTGCGACTTGTAAAACTGTAGGCCAAGTCGCACCCTATTGTCCGCTATTACAGCGGTCCTATGGGTGCGGTTCCGGCTTTGTCGGAGCCGCGCCGACTTCTAAAGTAGTGCACGCAGCAGAGCTTTTGGTGCGATTTGCATAGGCATTGGTGTCAGCAGGTCACCCAATTTTGAAATTGGTTTTGATGTGAGCGGGGGCTCAGGGTGTAAGAGAGCGCTTATGGCATTTGCTGCCTTTTTGTTTTCCCGAATGAAGGGGCTCGGGGGAGGGGCGCACTTTGGCATCCTCACCTTGAGAGCCGGGGGAGCTTTCCCAGAGCTGGCCGTATAGAAAGGCATTGGGAAAGAAAGGGGAGCCAAGAGAAGGAGTGAGAGAATGGAGCGCCCCCATAGACTAACGGGGCAGTGGGATGCCCATAGGCGTGCTGCTCTTCTTCAGAGAAGGTTGGTGGGAGAAGCCGCTAGGGCACGTGCAGCTTTCAGTTGCGCTCTAACCGTAAGCCGCAGCTTGTAATTTTTATTTTTTAAAATAGTTGATGCTAAGAGTAAAAAAAAAAAAAAAGAAAGAAAGAAAGCAAGAAATCCAAAGCATTGAATTGAAGGAAGGTTGTTTGAGGAAAAAATTTGGGACCGCTTCATGGGTTAGCATGTCAACCTTACGCAGGGGCTTGCTAATTTTCTCTGTATCGTTCCACGATTGTAATCCTGCCCACCCGCCGATGCGGGGGGGCAAAGCAATGGGAGAGCCCGAGGGGTATATAAGCCGTCAAAGAGGTCAGAAGATCAGCTTATGGAGAGCGTTGAATGTCGGTGTTCTGCGCTATTTCTGCCAAACTATGTTTATGAATTCTAAGAATGCTTTTTGTATAATCATAATCAATGTGATCAATAATGTCTGTCAGTTGAAAAGTTGATTTTACTGAAGAAAATGAGGAGCACACAGGCTATTGTTAAGCAGGACACCGCATGCAAGTGAGCAGCTCTGCCAGGAGGCATTGTGGGAAGGCAGGCAGGCCACGCCCACCATGCCTTGCTGGGCCCATAAAGCAGAGGTGGTTGGATCCAAACCATCCTCTGCTAGGCGGCTATTTTGGATTTGGATTTCCTGGTAATTATTAAAGAGCCATTTTAGTCCATTGGTTTTGTTTTTTTGCTATATTATTTTCAACTCACTTTGATTGATTGATGTATCTCTGTGGTTTTAAAAATGGTGCCTGCGCCATCTATCCACCTAGGGAAGCCTATTGAAACGAGTGGTCTGTCCTAGAGGTGCGCTACGAGAACGCACACGCTGGCATGCCCCTTACACCCCGGTCACGTCAGGTGCAACTTGGCCTGCGACTTGCAAAACTGTAGGCCAAGTCGCACCCTATTGTCCGCTATTACAGCGGTCCTATGGGTGCGGTTCCGGCTTTGTCGGAGCCGCGCCGACCTCTAAAGTAGTGCACGCAGCAGAGCTTTTGGTGCGGTTTGCATAGGCATTGGTGTCAGCAGGTCGCCCGATTTTGAAATGGTTTTGGGTGTGAGCGGGGGCTCAGGGTGTAAGCGAGCGCTTATGGCATTTGTTCCCTGGTTCCCTTTTTGTTTTCCCGAATGAAGGAGCTCGGGGGAGGGGCGCACTTTTGGCATCCTCACCTTGAGTGCCAGGGGACCTTTCCCAGAGCTGGCCCAGAGGTCGTTGGATGGAAACCATCCTCCGCTAGGCGGCTCTTTTTGATTTTCTCGTATCGATGAACCATTTCCATGCCGGGCACTTTTACCCCCTTCCTGCCCAGGCCATTTTTCAGGTTTCAGCGCTCTCACAATTTCAATGACAATTCGCTCGGTCATACAACATTGTACCCAAACAAACATTTCATCGTTTTCTTCACACAACTAGAGCTTTCTTTTGGTGGTATTTAATCACCGCTGGGGTTTTTATTTTTGGCTAAATTAACCAAAAAAGACCGAAAATTTAAAAACAAAACACGGTTTTCTTTGTTTCTGTTATAAAAGTTCGCAAATCCGTAATGGTTCTTCATAAATTTAGGCCGAGATGTATTCTGCTACATGTCTTTGGTGAAAATAACCCAAATTAGGATGTATTTTTTAGTTTGTAGGAAAGTGATAGAGTTCACAAACTCTGGTATAGGTCTGAATATTGATCAATCCTGAAGTAGTGACAGCCAATCTAATTTCTTGAGGCCCAAGAATGTCAGAACAGTACAGATATTCCCCAAATGACCCCTTTTTGTAAAGTAGACAGTACGACGGATTTCATAAGAGGCATGGCGAGTTTTTTGAAGTTGTATTTTTTTTGTCCGAATTTTTCAGAAAATGAAAAAAATGATTGTCACAATTATTTTTTTTTACATACTGTCACCAGTGCAGTACAGCGTCATCCTATCACTGGCATAGCGGTGATCAGGGACACTGACTGGTGACAGTATGGGGAAAAAAAAAAAAAAAAATCATTTTTTTTACTTTTTTTTTTATTATTGTTCATTTTTTATTACATTTTTTTTCTTTTTCTTCAAGATTTTCTTTTCATATTTCCCTATGACCAAAGTAGTACAATGTTACCACAGTAACATTGTACTACTTTGGGGAAGTGATCAGTTTTTTTTTTTTCTTTTCTTACACAATTTGCTTATAGCAAAGACTTCCTTTGCTATAAGCAAGCATTTACCTGAATGACATCGATTCATTCAGGGGTTTGTTTTTTTTTTTTTTTGTGCTCAGCTGTGATCTGGCCACGGCTCATCACATGACATGTGCATGTGATCGCTGTGACGATTCACAGCTAGACACTAGTAGACAATGGATGGCATGCATGAAGCCATCCATGGTGTACAACTGTCATGTGACCTGCTGTGATTGGTCACAGCAGGTCACATGGTACCAGCAACGGGGCCGGTACTCAGATCTGTCATCGGCCGTGTCCGAGGTACATTGGTTTTGTTTTTTTGCTATATTATTTTCAACTCACTTTGATTGATTTATGTATCTCTGTGGTTTTAAAATCGATCTATTCACCTAGGGAAGCCTATTGAAACGAGTGGTCTGTCCTAGACGTGCGCTATGAGAACGCACACGCTGGCATGCCCCTTACACCCCGGTCACGTCAGGTGCAACTTGGCCTGCGACTTGTAAAACTGTAGGCCAAGTCGCACCCTATTGTCCGCTATTACAGCGGTCCTATGGGTGCGGTTCCGGCTTTGTCGGAGCCGCGCCGACCTCTAAAGTAGTGCACGCAGCAGAGCTTTTGGTGCGGTTTGCATAGGCATTGGTGTCAGCAGGTCGCCCGATTTTGAAATGGTTTTGGGTGTGAGCGGGGGCTCAGGGTGTAAGCGAGCGCTTATGGCATTTGTTCCCTGGTTCCCTTTTTGTTTTCCCGAATGAAGGAGCTCGGGGGAGGGGCGCACTTTTGGCATCCTCACCTTGAGTGCCAGGGGACCTTTCCCAGAGCTGGCCCAGAGGTCGTTGGATGGAAACCATCCTCCGCTAGGCGGCTCTTTTTGATTTTCTCGTATCGATGAACCATTTCCATGCCGGGCACTTTTACCCCCTTCCTGCCCAGGCCATTTTTCAGGTTTCAGCGCTCTCACAATTTCAATGACAATTCGCTCGGTCATACAACATTGTACCCAAACAAACATTTCATCGTTTTCTTCACACAACTAGAGCTTTCTTTTGGTGGTATTTAATCACCGCTGGGGTTTTTATTTTTGGCTAAATTAACCAAAAAAGACCGAAAATTTAAAAACAAAACACGGTTTTCTTTGTTTCTGTTATAAAAGTTCGCAAATCCGTAATGGTTCTTCATAAATTTAGGCCGAGATGTATTCTGCTACATGTCTTTGGTGAAAATAACCCAAATTAGGATGTATTTTTTAGTTTGTAGGAAAGTGATAGAGTTCACAAACTCTGGTATAGGTCTGAATATTGATCAATCCTGAAGTAGTGACAGCCAATCTAATTTCTTGAGGCCCAAGAATGTCAGAACAGTACAGATATTCCCCAAATGACCCCTTTTTGTAAAGTAGACAGTACGACGGATTTCATAAGAGGCATGGCGAGTTTTTTGAAGTTGTATTTTTTTTGTCCGAATTTTTCAGAAAATGAAAAAAATGATTGTCACAATTATTTTTTTTTACATACTGTCACCAGTGCAGTACAGCGTCATCCTATCACTGGCATAGCGGTGATCAGGGACACTGACTGGTGACAGTATGGGGAAAAAAAAAAAAAAAAATCATTTTTTTTACTTTTTTTTTATTATTGTTCATTTTTTATTACATTTTTTTTCTTTTTCTTCAAGATTTTCTTTTCATATTTCCCTATGACCAAAGTAGTACAATGTTACCACAGTAACATTGTACTACTTTGGGGAAGTGATCAGTTTTTTTTTTTTCTTTTCTTACACAATTTGCTTATAGCAAAGACTTCCTTTGCTATAAGCAAGCATTTACCTGAATGACATCGATTCATTCAGGGGTTTGTTTTTTTTTTTTTTTGTGCTCAGCTGTGATCTGGCCACGGCTCATCACATGACATGTGCATGTGATCGCTGTGACGATTCACAGCTAGACACTAGTAGACAATGGATGGCATGCATGAAGCCATCCATGGTGTACAACTGTCATGTGACCTGCTGTGATTGGTCACAGCAGGTCACATGGTACCAGCAACGGGGCCGGTACTCAGATCTGTCATCGGCCGTGTCCGAGGTACATTGGTTTTGTTTTTTTGCTATATTATTTTCAACTCACTTTGATTGATTTATGTATCTCTGTGGTTTTAAAATCGATCTATTCACCTAGGGAAGCCTATTGAAACGAGTGGTCTGTCCTAGACGTGCGCTATGAGAACGCACACGCTGGCATGCCCCTTACACCCCGGTCACGTCAGGTGCAACTTGGCCTGCGACTTGTAAAACTGTAGGCCAAGTCGCACCCTATTGTCCGCTATTACAGCGGTCCTATGGGTGCGGTTCCGGCTTTGTCGGAGCCGCGCCGACCTCTAAAGTAGTGCACGCAGCAGAGCTTTTGGTGCGGTTTGCATAGGCATTGGTGTCAGCAGGTCGCCCGATTTTGAAATGGTTTTGGGTGTGAGCGGGGGCTCAGGGTGTAAGCGAGCGCTTATGGCATTTGTTCCCTGGTTCCCTTTTTGTTTTCCCGAATGAAGGAGCTCGGGGGAGGGGCGCACTTTTGGCATCCTCACCTTGAGTGCCAGGGGACCTTTCCCAGAGCTGGCCCAGAGGTCGTTGGATGGAAACCATCCTCCGCTAGGCGGCTCTTTTTGATTTTCTCGTATCGATGAACCATTTCCATGCCGGGCACTTTTACCCCCTTCCTGCCCAGGCCATTTTTCAGGTTTCAGCGCTCTCACAATTTCAATGACAATTCGCTCGGTCATACAACATTGTACCCAAACAAACATTTCATCGTTTTCTTCACACAACTAGAGCTTTCTTTTGGTGGTATTTAATCACCGCTGGGGTTTTTATTTTTGGCTAAATTAACCAAAAAAGACCGAAAATTTAAAAACAAAACACGGTTTTCTTTGTTTCTGTTATAAAAGTTCGCAAATCCGTAATGGTTCTTCATAAATTTAGGCCGAGATGTATTCTGCTACATGTCTTTGGTGAAAATAACCCAAATTAGGATGTATTTTTTAGTTTGTAGGAAAGTGATAGAGTTCACAAACTCTGGTATAGGTCTGAATATTGATCAATCCTGAAGTAGTGACAGCCAATCTAATTTCTTGAGGCCCAAGAATGTCAGAACAGTACAGATATTCCCCAAATGACCCCTTTTTGTAAAGTAGACAGTACGACGGATTTCATAAGAGGCATGGCGAGTTTTTTGAAGTTGTATTTTTTTTGTCCGAATTTTTCAGAAAATGAAAAAAATGATTGTCACAATTATTTTTTTTTACATACTGTCACCAGTGCAGTACAGCGTCATCCTATCACTGGCATAGCGGTGATCAGGGACACTGACTGGTGACAGTATGGAAAAAAAAAAAAAAATCATTTTTTTTACTTTTTTTTTATTATTGTTCATTTTTTATTACATTTTTTTTCTTTTTCTTCAAGATTTTCTTTTCATATTTCCCTATGACCAAAGTAGTACAATGTTACCACAGTAACATTGTACTACTTTGGGGAAGTGATCAGTTTTTTTTTTTTTCTTTTCTTACACAATTTGCTTATAGCAAAGACTTCCTTTGCTATAAGCAAGCATTTACCTGAATGACATCGATTCATTCAGGGGTTTGTTTTTTTTTTGTTTTTTTTTTTTGTGCTCAGCTGTGATCTGGCCACGGCTCATCACATGACATGTGCATGTGATCGCTGTGACGATTCACAGCTAGACACTAGTAGACAATGGATGGCATGCATGAAGCCATCCATGGTGTACAACTGTCATGTGACCTGCTGTGATTGGTCACAGCAGGTCACATGGTACCAGCAACGGGGCCGGTACTCAGATCTGTCATCGGCCGTGTCCGAGGTACATTGGTTTTGTTTTTTTGCTATATTATTTTCAACTCACTTTGATTGATTTATGTATCTCTGTGGTTTTAAAATCGATCTATTCACCTAGGGAAGCCTATTGAAACGAGTGGTCTGTCCTAGACGTGCGCTATGAGAACGCACACGCTGGCATGCCCCTTACACCCCGGTCACGTCAGGTGCAACTTGGCCTGCGACTTGTAAAACTGTAGGCCAAGTCGCACCCTATTGTCCGCTATTAGAGCGGTCGTACGGGTGCGGTTCCGGCTTTGTCGGAGCCGCGCCGACTTCTAAAGTAGTGCACGCAGCAGAGCTTTTGGTGCGATTTGCATAGGCATTGGTGTCAGCAGGTCACCCAATTTTGAAATTGGTTTTGATGTGAGCGGGGGCTCAGGGTGTAAGAGAGCGCTTATGGCATTTGCTGCCTTTTTGTTTTCCCGAATGAAGGGGCTCGGGGGAGGGGCGCACTTTGGCATCCTCACCTTGAGTGCCGGGGGAGCTTTCCCAGAGCTGGCCGTATAGAAAGGCATTGGGAAAGAAAGGGGAGCCAAGAGAAGGAGTGAGAGAATGGAGCGCCCCCATAGACTAACGGGGCAGTGGGATGCCCATAGGCGTGCTGCTCTTCTTCAGAGAAGGTTGGTGGGAGAAGCCGCTAGGGCACGTGCAGCTTTCAGTTGCGCTCTAACCGTAAGCCGCAGCTTGTAATTTTTATTTTTTAAAATAGTTGATGCTAAGAGTAAAAAAAAAAAAAAAGAAAGAAAGAAAGCAAGAAATCCAAAGCATTGAATTGAAGGAAGGTTGTTTGAGGAAAAAATTTGGGACCGCTTCATGGGTTAGCATGTCAACCTTACGCAGGGGCTTGCTAATTTTCTCTGTATCGTTCCACGATTGTAATCCTGCCCACCCGCCGATGCGGGGGGGCAAAGCAATGGGAGAGCCCGAGGGGTATATAAGCCGTCAAAGAGGTCAGAAGATCAGCTTATGGAGAGCGTTGAATGTCGGTGTTCTGCGCTATTTCTGCCAAACTATGTTTATGAATTCTAAGAATGCTTTTTGTATAATCATAATCAATGTGATCAATAATGTCTGTCAGTTGAAAAGTTGATTTTACTGAAGAAAATGAGGAGCACACAGGCTATTGTTAAGCAGGACACCGCATGCAAGTGAGCAGCTCTGCCAGGAGGCATTGTGGGAAGGCAGGCAGGCCACGCCCACCATGCCTTGCTGGGCCCATAAAGCAGAGGTGGTTGGATCCAAACCATCCTCTGCTAGGCGGCTATTTTGGATTTGGATTTCCTGGTAATTATTAAAGAGCCATTTTAGTCCATTGGTTTTGTTTTTTTGCTATATTATTTTCAACTCACTTTGATTGATTGATGTATCTCTGTGGTTTTAAAAATGGTGCCTGCGCCATCTATCCACCTAGGGAAGCCTATTGAAACGAGTGGTCTGTCCTAGAGGTGCGCTACGAGAACGCACACGCTGGCATGCCCCTTACACCCCGGTCACGTCAGGTGCAACTTGGCCTGCGACTTGCAAAACTGTAGGCCAAGTCGCACCCTATTGTCCGCTATTACAGCGGTCCTATGGGTGCGGTTCCGGCTTTGTCGGAGCCGCGCCGACCTCTAAAGTAGTGCACGCAGCAGAGCTTTTGGTGCGGTTTGCATAGGCATTGGTGTCAGCAGGTCGCCCGATTTTGAAATGGTTTTGGGTGTGAGCGGGGGCTCAGGGTGTAAGCGAGCGCTTATGGCATTTGTTCCCTGGTTCCCTTTTTGTTTTCCCGAATGAAGGAGCTCGGGGGAGGGGCGCACTTTTGGCATCCTCACCTTGAGTGCCAGGGGACCTTTCCCAGAGCTGGCCCAGAGGTCGTTGGATGGAAACCATCCTCCGCTAGGCGGCTCTTTTTGATTTTCTCGTATCGATGAACCATTTCCATGCCGGGCACTTTTACCCCCTTCCTGCCCAGGCCATTTTTCAGGTTTCAGCGCTCTCACAATTTCAATGACAATTCGCTCGGTCATACAACATTGTACCCAAACAAACATTTCATCGTTTTCTTCACACAACTAGAGCTTTCTTTTGGTGGTATTTAATCACCGCTGGGGTTTTTATTTTTGGCTAAATTAACCAAAAAAGACCGAAAATTTAAAAACAAAACACGGTTTTCTTTGTTTCTGTTATAAAAGTTCGCAAATCCGTAATGGTTCTTCATAAATTTAGGCCGAGATGTATTCTGCTACATGTCTTTGGTGAAAATAACCCAAATTAGGATGTATTTTTTAGTTTGTAGGAAAGTGATAGAGTTCACAAACTCTGGTATAGGTCTGAATATTGATCAATCCTGAAGTAGTGACAGCCAATCTAATTTCTTGAGGCCCAAGAATGTCAGAACAGTACAGATATTCCCCAAATGACCCCTTTTTGTAAAGTAGACAGTACGACGGATTTCATAAGAGGCATGGCGAGTTTTTTGAAGTTGTATTTTTTTTGTCCGAATTTTTCAGAAAATGAAAAAAATGATTGTCACAATTATTTTTTTTTACATACTGTCACCAGTGCAGTACAGCGTCATCCTATCACTGGCATAGCGGTGATCAGGGACACTGACTGGTGACAGTATGGGGAAAAAAAAAAAAAAAAATCATTTTTTTTACTTTTTTTTTATTATTGTTCATTTTTTATTACATTTTTTTTCTTTTTCTTCAAGATTTTCTTTTCATATTTCCCTATGACCAAAGTAGTACAATGTTACCACAGTAACATTGTACTACTTTGGGGAAGTGATCAGTTTTTTTTTTTTCTTTTCTTACACAATTTGCTTATAGCAAAGACTTCCTTTGCTATAAGCAAGCATTTACCTGAATGACATCGATTCATTCAGGGGTTTGTTTTTTTTTTTTTTTGTGATCAGCTGTGATCTGGCCACGGCTCATCACATGACATGTGCATGTGATCGCTGTGACGATTCACAGCTAGACACTAGTAGACAATGGATGGCATGCATGAAGCCATCCATGGTGTACAACTGTCATGTGACCTGCTGTGATTGGTCACAGCAGGTCACATGGTACCAGCAACGGGGCCGGTACTCAGATCTGTCATCGGCCGTGTCCGAGGTACATTGGTTTTGTTTTTTTGCTATATTATTTTCAACTCACTTTGATTGATTTATGTATCTCTGTGGTTTTAAAATCGATCTATTCACCTAGGGAAGCCTATTGAAACGAGTGGTCTGTCCTAGACGTGCGCTATGAGAACGCACACGCTGGCATGCCCCTTACACCCCGGTCACGTCAGGTGCAACTTGGCCTGCGACTTGTAAAACTGTAGGCCAAGTCGCACCCTATTGTCCGCTATTACAGCGGTCCTATGGGTGCGGTTCCGGCTTTGTCGGAGCCGCGCCGACCTCTAAAGTAGTGCACGCAGCAGAGCTTTTGGTGCGGTTTGCATAGGCATTGGTGTCAGCAGGTCGCCCGATTTTGAAATGGTTTTGGGTGTGAGCGGGGGCTCAGGGTGTAAGCGAGCGCTTATGGCATTTGTTCCCTGGTTCCCTTTTTGTTTTCCCGAATGAAGGAGCTCGGGGGAGGGGCGCACTTTTGGCATCCTCACCTTGAGTGCCAGGGGACCTTTCCCAGAGCTGGCCCAGAGGTCGTTGGATGGAAACCATCCTCCGCTAGGCGGCTCTTTTTGATTTTCTCGTATCGATGAACCATTTCCATGCCGGGCACTTTTACCCCCTTCCTGCCCAGGCCATTTTTCAGGTTTCAGCGCTCTCACAATTTCAATGACAATTCGCTCGGTCATACAACATTGTACCCAAACAAACATTTCATCGTTTTCTTCACACAACTAGAGCTTTCTTTTGGTGGTATTTAATCACCGCTGGGGTTTTTATTTTTGGCTAAATTAACCAAAAAAGACCGAAAATTTAAAAACAAAACACGGTTTTCTTTGTTTCTGTTATAAAAGTTCGCAAATCCGTAATGGTTCTTCATAAATTTAGGCCGAGATGTATTCTGCTACATGTCTTTGGTGAAAATAACCCAAATTAGGATGTATTTTTTAGTTTGTAGGAAAGTGATAGAGTTCACAAACTCTGGTATAGGTCTGAATATTGATCAATCCTGAAGTAGTGACAGCCAATCTAATTTCTTGAGGCCCAAGAATGTCAGAACAGTACAGATATTCCCCAAATGACCCCTTTTTGTAAAGTAGACAGTACGACGGATTTCATAAGAGGCATGGCGAGTTTTTTGAAGTTGTATTTTTTTTGTCCGAATTTTTCAGAAAATGAAAAAAATGATTGTCACAATTATTTTTTTTTACATACTGTCACCAGTGCAGTACAGCGTCATCCTATCACTGGCATAGCGGTGATCAGGGACACTGACTGGTGACAGTATGGGGAAAAAAAAAAAAAAAAATCATTTTTTTTACTTTTTTTTTATTATTGTTCATTTTTTATTACATTTTTTTTCTTTTTCTTCAAGATTTTCTTTTCATATTTCCCTATGACCAAAGTAGTACAATGTTACCACAGTAACATTGTACTACTTTGGGGAAGTGATCAGTTTTTTTTTTTTCTTTTCTTACACAATTTGCTTATAGCAAAGACTTCCTTTGCTATAAGCAAGCATTTACCTGAATGACATCGATTCATTCAGGGGTTTGTTTTTTTTTTTTTTTGTGCTCAGCTGTGATCTGGCCACGGCTCATCACATGACATGTGCATGTGATCGCTGTGACGATTCACAGCTAGACACTAGTAGACAATGGATGGCATGCATGAAGCCATCCATGGTGTACAACTGTCATGTGACCTGCTGTGATTGGTCACAGCAGGTCACATGGTACCAGCAACGGGGCCGGTACTCAGATCTGTCATCGGCCGTGTCCGAGGTACATTGGTTTTGTTTTTTTGCTATATTATTTTCAACTCACTTTGATTGATTTATGTATCTCTGTGGTTTTAAAATCGATCTATTCACCTAGGGAAGCCTATTGAAACGAGTGGTCTGTCCTAGACGTGCGCTATGAGAACGCACACGCTGGCATGCCCCTTACACCCCGGTCACGTCAGGTGCAACTTGGCCTGCGACTTGTAAAACTGTAGGCCAAGTCGCACCCTATTGTCCGCTATTACAGCGGTCCTATGGGTGCGGTTCCGGCTTTGTCGGAGCCGCGCCGACCTCTAAAGTAGTGCACGCAGCAGAGCTTTTGGTGCGGTTTGCATAGGCATTGGTGTCAGCAGGTCGCCCGATTTTGAAATGGTTTTGGGTGTGAGCGGGGGCTCAGGGTGTAAGCGAGCGCTTATGGCATTTGTTCCCTGGTTCCCTTTTTGTTTTCCCGAATGAAGGAGCTCGGGGGAGGGGCGCACTTTTGGCATCCTCACCTTGAGTGCCAGGGGACCTTTCCCAGAGCTGGCCCAGAGGTCGTTGGATGGAAACCATCCTCCGCTAGGCGGCTCTTTTTGATTTTCTCGTATCGATGAACCATTTCCATGCCGGGCACTTTTACCCCCTTCCTGCCCAGGCCATTTTTCAGGTTTCAGCGCTCTCACAATTTCAATGACAATTCGCTCGGTCATACAACATTGTACCCAAACAAACATTTCATCGTTTTCTTCACACAACTAGAGCTTTCTTTTGGTGGTATTTAATCACCGCTGGGGTTTTTATTTTTGGCTAAATTAACCAAAAAAGACCGAAAATTTAAAAACAAAACACGGTTTTCTTTGTTTCTGTTATAAAAGTTCGCAAATCCGTAATGGTTCTTCATAAATTTAGGCCGAGATGTATTCTGCTACATGTCTTTGGTGAAAATAACCCAAATTAGGATGTATTTTTTAGTTTGTAGGAAAGTGATAGAGTTCACAAACTCTGGTATAGGTCTGAATATTGATCAATCCTGAAGTAGTGACAGCCAATCTAATTTCTTGAGGCCCAAGAATGTCAGAACAGTACAGATATTCCCCAAATGACCCCTTTTTGTAAAGTAGACAGTACGACGGATTTCATAAGAGGCATGGCGAGTTTTTTGAAGTTGTATTTTTTTTGTCCGAATTTTTCAGAAAATGAAAAAAATGATTGTCACAATTATTTTTTTTTACATACTGTCACCAGTGCAGTACAGCGTCATCCTATCACTGGCATAGCGGTGATCAGGGACACTGACTGGTGACAGTATGGAAAAAAAAAAAAAAATCATTTTTTTTACTTTTTTTTTATTATTGTTCATTTTTTATTACATTTTTTTTCTTTTTCTTCAAGATTTTCTTTTCATATTTCCCTATGACCAAAGTAGTACAATGTTACCACAGTAACATTGTACTACTTTGGGGAAGTGATCAGTTTTTTTTTTTTTCTTTTCTTACACAATTTGCTTATAGCAAAGACTTCCTTTGCTATAAGCAAGCATTTACCTGAATGACATCGATTCATTCAGGGGTTTGTTTTTTTTTTGTTTTTTTTTTTTGTGCTCAGCTGTGATCTGGCCACGGCTCATCACATGACATGTGCATGTGATCGCTGTGACGATTCACAGCTAGACACTAGTAGACAATGGATGGCATGCATGAAGCCATCCATGGTGTACAACTGTCATGTGACCTGCTGTGATTGGTCACAGCAGGTCACATGGTACCAGCAACGGGGCCGGTACTCAGATCTGTCATCGGCCGTGTCCGAGGTACATTGGTTTTGTTTTTTTGCTATATTATTTTCAACTCACTTTGATTGATTTATGTATCTCTGTGGTTTTAAAATCGATCTATTCACCTAGGGAAGCCTATTGAAACGAGTGGTCTGTCCTAGACGTGCGCTATGAGAACGCACACGCTGGCATGCCCCTTACACCCCGGTCACGTCAGGTGCAACTTGGCCTGCGACTTGTAAAACTGTAGGCCAAGTCGCACCCTATTGTCCGCTATTAGAGCGGTCGTACGGGTGCGGTTCCGGCTTTGTCGGAGCCGCGCCGACTTCTAAAGTAGTGCACGCAGCAGAGCTTTTGGTGCGATTTGCATAGGCATTGGTGTCAGCAGGTCACCCAATTTTGAAATTGGTTTTGATGTGAGCGGGGGCTCAGGGTGTAAGAGAGCGCTTATGGCATTTGCTGCCTTTTTGTTTTCCCGAATGAAGGGGCTCGGGGGAGGGGCGCACTTTGGCATCCTCACCTTGAGTGCCGGGGGAGCTTTCCCAGAGCTGGCCGTATAGAAAGGCATTGGGAAAGAAAGGGGAGCCAAGAGAAGGAGTGAGAGAATGGAGCGCCCCCATAGACTAACGGGGCAGTGGGATGCCCATAGGCGTGCTGCTCTTCTTCAGAGAAGGTTGGTGGGAGAAGCCGCTAGGGCACGTGCAGCTTTCAGTTGCGCTCTAACCGTAAGCCGCAGCTTGTAATTTTTATTTTTTAAAATAGTTGATGCTAAGAGTAAAAAAAAAAAAAAAGAAAGAAAGAAAGCAAGAAATCCAAAGCATTGAATTGAAGGAAGGTTGTTTGAGGAAAAAATTTGGGACCGCTTCATGGGTTAGCATGTCAACCTTACGCAGGGGCTTGCTAATTTTCTCTGTATCGTTCCACGATTGTAATCCTGCCCACCCGCCGATGCGGGGGGGCAAAGCAATGGGAGAGCCCGAGGGGTATATAAGCCGTCAAAGAGGTCAGAAGATCAGCTTATGGAGAGCGTTGAATGTCGGTGTTCTGCGCTATTTCTGCCAAACTATGTTTATGAATTCTAAGAATGCTTTTTGTATAATCATAATCAATGTGATCAATAATGTCTGTCAGTTGAAAAGTTGATTTTACTGAAGAAAATGAGGAGCACACAGGCTATTGTTAAGCAGGACACCGCATGCAAGTGAGCAGCTCTGCCAGGAGGCATTGTGGGAAGGCAGGCAGGCCACGCCCACCATGCCTTGCTGGGCCCATAAAGCAGAGGTGGTTGGATCCAAACCATCCTCTGCTAGGCGGCTATTTTGGATTTGGATTTCCTGGTAATTATTAAAGAGCCATTTTAGTCCATTGGTTTTGTTTTTTTGCTATATTATTTTCAACTCACTTTGATTGATTGATGTATCTCTGTGGTTTTAAAAATGGTGCCTGCGCCATCTATCCACCTAGGGAAGCCTATTGAAACGAGTGGTCTGTCCTAGACGTGCGCTATGAGAACGCACACGCTGGCATGCCCCTTACACCCCGGTCACGTCAGGTGCAACTTGGCCTGCGACTTGTAAAACTGTAGGCCAAGTCGCACCCTATTGTCCGCTATTACAGCGGTCCTATGGGTGCGGTTCCGGCTTTGTCGGAGCCGCGCCGACCTCTAAAGTAGTGCACGCAGCAGAGCTTTTGGTGCGGTTTGCATAGGCATTGGTGTCAGCAGGTCGCCCGATTTTGAAATGGTTTTGGGTGTGAGCGGGGGCTCAGGGTGTAAGCGAGCGCTTATGGCATTTGTTCCCTGGTTCCCTTTTTGTTTTCCCGAATGAAGGAGCTCGGGGGAGGGGCGCACTTTTGGCATCCTCACCTTGAGTGCCAGGGGACCTTTCCCAGAGCTGGCCCAGAGGTCGTTGGATGGAAACCATCCTCCGCTAGGCGGCTCTTTTTGATTTTCTCGTATCGATGAACCATTTCCATGCCGGGCACTTTTACCCCCTTCCTGCCCAGGCCATTTTTCAGGTTTCAGCGCTCTCACAATTTCAATGACAATTCGCTCGGTCATACAACATTGTACCCAAACAAACATTTCATCGTTTTCTTCACACAACTAGAGCTTTCTTTTGGTGGTATTTAATCACCGCTGGGGTTTTTATTTTTGGCTAAATTAACCAAAAAAGACCGAAAATTTAAAAACAAAACACGGTTTTCTTTGTTTCTGTTATAAAAGTTCGCAAATCCGTAATGGTTCTTCATAAATTTAGGCCGAGATGTATTCTGCTACATGTCTTTGGTGAAAATAACCCAAATTAGGATGTATTTTTTAGTTTGTAGGAAAGTGATAGAGTTCACAAACTCTGGTATAGGTCTGAATATTGATCAATCCTGAAGTAGTGACAGCCAATCTAATTTCTTGAGGCCCAAGAATGTCAGAACAGTACAGATATTCCCCAAATGACCCCTTTTTGTAAAGTAGACAGTACGACGGATTTCATAAGAGGCATGGCGAGTTTTTTGAAGTTGTATTTTTTTTGTCCGAATTTTTCAGAAAATGAAAAAAATGATTGTCACAATTATTTTTTTTTACATACTGTCACCAGTGCAGTACAGCGTCATCCTATCACTGGCATAGCGGTGATCAGGGACACTGACTGGTGACAGTATGGAAAAAAAAAAAAAAATCATTTTTTTTACTTTTTTTTTATTATTGTTCATTTTTTATTACATTTTTTTTCTTTTTCTTCAAGATTTTCTTTTCATATTTCCCTATGACCAAAGTAGTACAATGTTACCACAGTAACATTGTACTACTTTGGGGAAGTGATCAGTTTTTTTTTTTTTCTTTTCTTACACAATTTGCTTATAGCAAAGACTTCCTTTGCTATAAGCAAGCATTTACCTGAATGACATCGATTCATTCAGGGGTTTGTTTTTTTTTTGTTTTTTTTTTTTGTGCTCAGCTGTGATCTGGCCACGGCTCATCACATGACATGTGCATGTGATCGCTGTGACGATTCACAGCTAGACACTAGTAGACAATGGATGGCATGCATGAAGCCATCCATGGTGTACAACTGTCATGTGACCTGCTGTGATTGGTCACAGCAGGTCACATGGTACCAGCAACGGGGCCGGTACTCAGATCTGTCATCGGCCGTGTCCGAGGTACATTGGTTTTGTTTTTTTGCTATATTATTTTCAACTCACTTTGATTGATTTATGTATCTCTGTGGTTTTAAAATCGATCTATTCACCTAGGGAAGCCTATTGAAACGAGTGGTCTGTCCTAGACGTGCGCTATGAGAACGCACACGCTGGCATGCCCCTTACACCCCGGTCACGTCAGGTGCAACTTGGCCTGCGACTTGTAAAACTGTAGGCCAAGTCGCACCCTATTGTCCGCTATTAGAGCGGTCGTACGGGTGCGGTTCCGGCTTTGTCGGAGCCGCGCCGACTTCTAAAGTAGTGCACGCAGCAGAGCTTTTGGTGCGATTTGCATAGGCATTGGTGTCAGCAGGTCACCCAATTTTGAAATTGGTTTTGATGTGAGCGGGGGCTCAGGGTGTAAGAGAGCGCTTATGGCATTTGCTGCCTTTTTGTTTTCCCGAATGAAGGGGCTCGGGGGAGGGGCGCACTTTGGCATCCTCACCTTGAGTGCCGGGGGAGCTTTCCCAGAGCTGGCCGTATAGAAAGGCATTGGGAAAGAAAGGGGAGCCAAGAGAAGGAGTGAGAGAATGGAGCGCCCCCATAGACTAACGGGGCAGTGGGATGCCCATAGGCGTGCTGCTCTTCTTCAGAGAAGGTTGGTGGGAGAAGCCGCTAGGGCACGTGCAGCTTTCAGTTGCGCTCTAACCGTAAGCCGCAGCTTGTAATTTTTATTTTTTAAAATAGTTGATGCTAAGAGTAAAAAAAAAAAAAAAGAAAGAAAGAAAGCAAGAAATCCAAAGCATTGAATTGAAGGAAGGTTGTTTGAGGAAAAAATTTGGGACCGCTTCATGGGTTAGCATGTCAACCTTACGCAGGGGCTTGCTAATTTTCTCTGTATCGTTCCACGATTGTAATCCTGCCCACCCGCCGATGCGGGGGGGCAAAGCAATGGGAGAGCCCGAGGGGTATATAAGCCGTCAAAGAGGTCAGAAGATCAGCTTATGGAGAGCGTTGAATGTCGGTGTTCTGCGCTATTTCTGCCAAACTATGTTTATGAATTCTAAGAATGCTTTTTGTATAATCATAATCAATGTGATCAATAATGTCTGTCAGTTGAAAAGTTGATTTTACTGAAGAAAATGAGGAGCACACAGGCTATTGTTAAGCAGGACACCGCATGCAAGTGAGCAGCTCTGCCAGGAGGCATTGTGGGAAGGCAGGCAGGCCACGCCCACCATGCCTTGCTGGGCCCATAAAGCAGAGGTGGTTGGATCCAAACCATCCTCTGCTAGGCGGCTATTTTGGATTTGGATTTCCTGGTAATTATTAAAGAGCCATTTTAGTCCATTGGTTTTGTTTTTTTGCTATATTATTTTCAACTCACTTTGATTGATTGATGTATCTCTGTGGTTTTAAAAATGGTGCCTGCGCCATCTATCCACCTAGGGAAGCCTATTGAAACGAGTGGTCTGTCCTAGAGGTGCGCTACGAGAACGCACACGCTGGCATGCCCCTTACACCCCGGTCACGTCAGGTGCAACTTGGCCTGCGACTTGCAAAACTGTAGGCCAAGTCGCACCCTATTGTCCGCTATTACAGCGGTCCTATGGGTGCGGTTCCGGCTTTGTCGGAGCCGCGCCGACCTCTAAAGTAGTGCACGCAGCAGAGCTTTTGGTGCGGTTTGCATAGGCATTGGTGTCAGCAGGTCGCCCGATTTTGAAATGGTTTTGGGTGTGAGCGGGGGCTCAGGGTGTAAGCGAGCGCTTATGGCATTTGTTCCCTGGTTCCCTTTTTGTTTTCCCGAATGAAGGAGCTCGGGGGAGGGGCGCACTTTTGGCATCCTCACCTTGAGTGCCAGGGGACCTTTCCCAGAGCTGGCCCAGAGGTCGTTGGATGGAAACCATCCTCCGCTAGGCGGCTCTTTTTGATTTTCTCGTATCGATGAACCATTTCCATGCCGGGCACTTTTACCCCCTTCCTGCCCAGGCCATTTTTCAGGTTTCAGCGCTCTCACAATTTCAATGACAATTCGCTCGGTCATACAACATTGTACCCAAACAAACATTTCATCGTTTTCTTCACACAACTAGAGCTTTCTTTTGGTGGTATTTAATCACCGCTGGGGTTTTTATTTTTGGCTAAATTAACCAAAAAAGACCGAAAATTTAAAAACAAAACACGGTTTTCTTTGTTTCTGTTATAAAAGTTCGCAAATCCGTAATGGTTCTTCATAAATTTAGGCCGAGATGTATTCTGCTACATGTCTTTGGTGAAAATAACCCAAATTAGGATGTATTTTTTAGTTTGTAGGAAAGTGATAGAGTTCACAAACTCTGGTATAGGTCTGAATATTGATCAATCCTGAAGTAGTGACAGCCAATCTAATTTCTTGAGGCCCAAGAATGTCAGAACAGTACAGATATTCCCCAAATGACCCCTTTTTGTAAAGTAGACAGTACGACGGATTTCATAAGAGGCATGGCGAGTTTTTTGAAGTTGTATTTTTTTTGTCCGAATTTTTCAGAAAATGAAAAAAATGATTGTCACAATTATTTTTTTTTACATACTGTCACCAGTGCAGTACAGCGTCATCCTATCACTGGCATAGCGGTGATCAGGGACACTGACTGGTGACAGTATGGGGAAAAAAAAAAAAAAAAATCATTTTTTTTACTTTTTTTTTATTATTGTTCATTTTTTATTACATTTTTTTTCTTTTTCTTCAAGATTTTCTTTTCATATTTCCCTATGACCAAAGTAGTACAATGTTACCACAGTAACATTGTACTACTTTGGGGAAGTGATCAGTTTTTTTTTTTTCTTTTCTTACACAATTTGCTTATAGCAAAGACTTCCTTTGCTATAAGCAAGCATTTACCTGAATGACATCGATTCATTCAGGGGTTTGTTTTTTTTTTTTTTTTTTTTTTTTTGTGCTCAGCTGTGATCTGGCCACGGCTCATCACATGACATGTGCATGTGATCGCTGTGACGATTCACAGCTAGACACTAGTAGACAATGGATGGCATGCATGAAGCCATCCATGGTGTACAACTGTCATGTGACCTGCTGTGATTGGTCACAGCAGGTCACATGGTACCAGCAACGGGGCCGGTACTCAGATCTGTCATCGGCCGTGTCCGAGGTACATTGGTTTTGTTTTTTTGCTATATTATTTTCAACTCACTTTGATTGATTTATGTATCTCTGTGGTTTTAAAATCGATCTATCCACCTAGGGAAGCCTATTGAAACGAGTGGTCTGTCCTAGACGTGCGCTATGAGAACGCACACGCTGGCATGCCCCTTACACCCCGGTCACGTCAGGTGCAACTTGGCCTGCGACTTGTAAAACTGTAGGCCAAGTCGCACCCTATTGTCCGCTATTACAGCGGTCCTATGGGTGCGGTTCCGGCTTTGTCGGAGCCGCGCCGACCTCTAAAGTAGTGCACGCAGCAGAGCTTTTGGTGCGGTTTGCATAGGCATTGGTGTCAGCAGGTCGCCCGATTTTGAAATGGTTTTGGGTGTGAGCGGGGGCTCAGGGTGTAAGCGAGCGCTTATGGCATTTGTTCCCTGGTTCCCTTTTTGTTTTCCCGAATGAAGGAGCTCGGGGGAGGGGCGCACTTTTGGCATCCTCACCTTGAGTGCCAGGGGACCTTTCCCAGAGCTGGCCCAGAGGTCGTTGGATGGAAACCATCCTCCGCTAGGCGGCTCTTTTTGATTTTCTCGTATCGATGAACCATTTCCATGCCGGGCACTTTTACCCCCTTCCTGCCCAGGCCATTTTTCAGGTTTCAGCGCTCTCACAATTTCAATGACAATTCGCTCGGTCATACAACATTGTACCCAAACAAACATTTCATCGTTTTCTTCACACAACTAGAGCTTTCTTTTGGTGGTATTTAATCACCGCTGGGGTTTTTATTTTTGGCTAAATTAACCAAAAAAGACCGAAAATTTAAAAACAAAACACGGTTTTCTTTGTTTCTGTTATAAAAGTTCGCAAATCCGTAATGGTTCTTCATAAATTTAGGCCGAGATGTATTCTGCTACATGTCTTTGGTGAAAATAACCCAAATTAGGATGTATTTTTTAGTTTGTAGGAAAGTGATAGAGTTCACAAACTCTGGTATAGGTCTGAATATTGATCAATCCTGAAGTAGTGACAGCCAATCTAATTTCTTGAGGCCCAAGAATGTCAGAACAGTACAGATATTCCCCAAATGACCCCTTTTTGTAAAGTAGACAGTACGACGGATTTCATAAGAGGCATGGCGAGTTTTTTGAAGTTGTATTTTTTTTGTCCGAATTTTTCAGAAAATGAAAAAAATGATTGTCACAATTATTTTTTTTTTACATACTGTCACCAGTGCAGTACAGCGTCATCCTATCACTGGCATAGCGGTGATCAGGGACACTGACTGGTGACAGTATGGAAAAAAAAAAAAAAATCATTTTTTTTACTTTTTTTTTATTATTGTTCATTTTTTATTACATTTTTTTTCTTTTTCTTCAAGATTTTCTTTTCATATTTCCCTATGACCAAAGTAGTACAATGTTACCACAGTAACATTGTACTACTTTGGGGAAGTGATCAGTTTTTTTTTTTTTCTTTTCTTACACAATTTGCTTATAGCAAAGACTTCCTTTGCTATAAGCAAGCATTTACCTGAATGACATCGATTCATTCAGGGGTTTGTTTTTTTTTTGTTTTTTTTTTTTGTGCTCAGCTGTGATCTGGCCACGGCTCATCACATGACATGTGCATGTGATCGCTGTGACGATTCACAGCTAGACACTAGTAGACAATGGATGGCATGCATGAAGCCATCCATGGTGTACAACTGTCATGTGACCTGCTGTGATTGGTCACAGCAGGTCACATGGTACCAGCAACGGGGCCGGTACTCAGATCTGTCATCGGCCGTGTCCGAGGTACATTGGTTTTGTTTTTTTGCTATATTATTTTCAACTCACTTTGATTGATTTATGTATCTCTGTGGTTTTAAAATCGATCTATTCACCTAGGGAAGCCTATTGAAACGAGTGGTCTGTCCTAGACGTGCGCTATGAGAACGCACACGCTGGCATGCCCCTTACACCCCGGTCACGTCAGGTGCAACTTGGCCTGCGACTTGTAAAACTGTAGGCCAAGTCGCACCCTATTGTCCGCTATTAGAGCGGTCGTACGGGTGCGGTTCCGGCTTTGTCGGAGCCGCGCCGACTTCTAAAGTAGTGCACGCAGCAGAGCTTTTGGTGCGATTTGCATAGGCATTGGTGTCAGCAGGTCACCCAATTTTGAAATTGGTTTTGATGTGAGCGGGGGCTCAGGGTGTAAGAGAGCGCTTATGGCATTTGCTGCCTTTTTGTTTTCCCGAATGAAGGGGCTCGGGGGAGGGGCGCACTTTGGCATCCTCACCTTGAGTGCCGGGGGAGCTTTCCCAGAGCTGGCCGTATAGAAAGGCATTGGGAAAGAAAGGGGAGCCAAGAGAAGGAGTGAGAGAATGGAGCGCCCCCATAGACTAACGGGGCAGTGGGATGCCCATAGGCGTGCTGCTCTTCTTCAGAGAAGGTTGGTGGGAGAAGCCGCTAGGGCACGTGCAGCTTTCAGTTGCGCTCTAACCGTAAGCCGCAGCTTGTAATTTTTATTTTTTAAAATAGTTGATGCTAAGAGTAAAAAAAAAAAAAAAGAAAGAAAGAAAGCAAGAAATCCAAAGCATTGAATTGAAGGAAGGTTGTTTGAGGAAAAAATTTGGGACCGCTTCATGGGTTAGCATGTCAACCTTACGCAGGGGCTTGCTAATTTTCTCTGTATCGTTCCACGATTGTAATCCTGCCCACCCGCCGATGCGGGGGGGCAAAGCAATGGGAGAGCCCGAGGGGTATATAAGCCGTCAAAGAGGTCAGAAGATCAGCTTATGGAGAGCGTTGAATGTCGGTGTTCTGCGCTATTTCTGCCAAACTATGTTTATGAATTCTAAGAATGCTTTTTGTATAATCATAATCAATGTGATCAATAATGTCTGTCAGTTGAAAAGTTGATTTTACTGAAGAAAATGAGGAGCACACAGGCTATTGTTAAGCAGGACACCGCATGCAAGTGAGCAGCTCTGCCAGGAGGCATTGTGGGAAGGCAGGCAGGCCACGCCCACCATGCCTTGCTGGGCCCATAAAGCAGAGGTGGTTGGATCCAAACCATCCTCTGCTAGGCGGCTATTTTGGATTTGGATTTCCTGGTAATTATTAAAGAGCCATTTTAGTCCATTGGTTTTGTTTTTTTGCTATATTATTTTCAACTCACTTTGATTGATTGATGTATCTCTGTGGTTTTAAAAATGGTGCCTGCGCCATCTATCCACCTAGGGAAGCCTATTGAAACGAGTGGTCTGTCCTAGAGGTGCGCTACGAGAACGCACACGCTGGCATGCCCCTTACACCCCGGTCACGTCAGGTGCAACTTGGCCTGCGACTTGCAAAACTGTAGGCCAAGTCGCACCCTATTGTCCGCTATTACAGCGGTCCTATGGGTGCGGTTCCGGCTTTGTCGGAGCCGCGCCGACCTCTAAAGTAGTGCACGCAGCAGAGCTTTTGGTGCGGTTTGCATAGGCATTGGTGTCAGCAGGTCGCCCGATTTTGAAATGGTTTTGGGTGTGAGCGGGGGCTCAGGGTGTAAGCGAGCGCTTATGGCATTTGTTCCCTGGTTCCCTTTTTGTTTTCCCGAATGAAGGAGCTCGGGGGAGGGGCGCACTTTTGGCATCCTCACCTTGAGTGCCAGGGGACCTTTCCCAGAGCTGGCCCAGAGGTCGTTGGATGGAAACCATCCTCCGCTAGGCGGCTCTTTTTGATTTTCTCGTATCGATGAACCATTTCCATGCCGGGCACTTTTACCCCCTTCCTGCCCAGGCCATTTTTCAGGTTTCAGCGCTCTCACAATTTCAATGACAATTCGCTCGGTCATACAACATTGTACCCAAACAAACATTTCATCGTTTTCTTCACACAACTAGAGCTTTCTTTTGGTGGTATTTAATCACCGCTGGGGTTTTTATTTTTGGCTAAATTAACCAAAAAAGACCGAAAATTTAAAAACAAAACACGGTTTTCTTTGTTTCTGTTATAAAAGTTCGCAAATCCGTAATGGTTCTTCATAAATTTAGGCCGAGATGTATTCTGCTACATGTCTTTGGTGAAAATAACCCAAATTAGGATGTATTTTTTAGTTTGTAGGAAAGTGATAGAGTTCACAAACTCTGGTATAGGTCTGAATATTGATCAATCCTGAAGTAGTGACAGCCAATCTAATTTCTTGAGGCCCAAGAATGTCAGAACAGTACAGATATTCCCCAAATGACCCCTTTTTGTAAAGTAGACAGTACGACGGATTTCATAAGAGGCATGGCGAGTTTTTTGAAGTTGTATTTTTTTTGTCCGAATTTTTCAGAAAATGAAAAAAATGATTGTCACAATTATTTTTTTTTACATACTGTCACCAGTGCAGTACAGCGTCATCCTATCACTGGCATAGCGGTGATCAGGGACACTGACTGGTGACAGTATGGGGAAAAAAAAAAAAAAAAATCATTTTTTTTACTTTTTTTTTATTATTGTTCATTTTTTATTACATTTTTTTTCTTTTTCTTCAAGATTTTCTTTTCATATTTCCCTATGACCAAAGTAGTACAATGTTACCACAGTAACATTGTACTACTTTGGGGAAGTGATCAGTTTTTTTTTTTTTCTTTTCTTACACAATTTGCTTATAGCAAAGACTTCCTTTGCTATAAGCAAGCATTTACCTGAATGACATCGATTCATTCAGGGGTTTGTTTTTTTTTTTTTTTTTTTTTTTTGTGCTCAGCTGTGATCTGGCCACGGCTCATCACATGACATGTGCATGTGATCGCTGTGACGATTCACAGCTAGACACTAGTAGACAATGGATGGCATGCATGAAGCCATCCATGGTGTACAACTGTCATGTGACCTGCTGTGATTGGTCACAGCAGGTCACATGGTACCAGCAACGGGGCCGGTACTCAGATCTGTCATCGGCCGTGTCCGAGGTACATTGGTTTTGTTTTTTTGCTATATTATTTTCAACTCACTTTGATTGATTTATGTATCTCTGTGGTTTTAAAATCGATCTATTCACCTAGGGAAGCCTATTGAAACGAGTGGTCTGTCCTAGACGTGCGCTATGAGAACGCACACGCTGGCATGCCCCTTACACCCCGGTCACGTCAGGTGCAACTTGGCCTGCGACTTGTAAAACTGTAGGCCAAGTCGCACCCTATTGTCCGCTATTACAGCGGTCCTATGGGTGCGGTTCCGGCTTTGTCGGAGCCGCGCCGACCTCTAAAGTAGTGCACGCAGCAGAGCTTTTGGTGCGGTTTGCATAGGCATTGGTGTCAGCAGGTCGCCCGATTTTGAAATGGTTTTGGGTGTGAGCGGGGGCTCAGGGTGTAAGCGAGCGCTTATGGCATTTGTTCCCTGGTTCCCTTTTTGTTTTCCCGAATGAAGGAGCTCGGGGGAGGGGCGCACTTTTGGCATCCTCACCTTGAGTGCCAGGGGACCTTTCCCAGAGCTGGCCCAGAGGTCGTTGGATGGAAACCATCCTCCGCTAGGCGGCTCTTTTTGATTTTCTCGTATCGATGAACCATTTCCATGCCGGGCACTTTTACCCCCTTCCTGCCCAGGCCATTTTTCAGGTTTCAGCGCTCTCACAATTTCAATGACAATTCGCTCGGTCATACAACATTGTACCCAAACAAACATTTCATCGTTTTCTTCACACAACTAGAGCTTTCTTTTGGTGGTATTTAATCACCGCTGGGGTTTTTATTTTTGGCTAAATTAACCAAAAAAGACCGAAAATTTAAAAACAAAACACGGTTTTCTTTGTTTCTGTTATAAAAGTTCGCAAATCCGTAATGGTTCTTCATAAATTTAGGCCGAGATGTATTCTGCTACATGTCTTTGGTGAAAATAACCCAAATTAGGATGTATTTTTTAGTTTGTAGGAAAGTGATAGAGTTCACAAACTCTGGTATAGGTCTGAATATTGATCAATCCTGAAGTAGTGACAGCCAATCTAATTTCTTGAGGCCCAAGAATGTCAGAACAGTACAGATATTCCCCAAATGACCCCTTTTTGTAAAGTAGACAGTACGACGGATTTCATAAGAGGCATGGCGAGTTTTTTGAAGTTGTATTTTTTTTGTCCGAATTTTTCAGAAAATGAAAAAAATGATTGTCACAATTATTTTTTTTTACATACTGTCACCAGTGCAGTACAGCGTCATCCTATCACTGGCATAGCGGTGATCAGGGACACTGACTGGTGACAGTATGGAAAAAAAAAAAAAAATCATTTTTTTTACTTTTTTTTTATTATTGTTCATTTTTTATTACATTTTTTTTCTTTTTCTTCAAGATTTTCTTTTCATATTTCCCTATGACCAAAGTAGTACAATGTTACCACAGTAACATTGTACTACTTTGGGGAAGTGATCAGTTTTTTTTTTTTTCTTTTCTTACACAATTTGCTTATAGCAAAGACTTCCTTTGCTATAAGCAAGCATTTACCTGAATGACATCGATTCATTCAGGGGTTTGTTTTTTTTTTGTTTTTTTTTTTTGTGCTCAGCTGTGATCTGGCCACGGCTCATCACATGACATGTGCATGTGATCGCTGTGACGATTCACAGCTAGACACTAGTAGACAATGGATGGCATGCATGAAGCCATCCATGGTGTACAACTGTCATGTGACCTGCTGTGATTGGTCACAGCAGGTCACATGGTACCAGCAACGGGGCCGGTACTCAGATCTGTCATCGGCCGTGTCCGAGGTACATTGGTTTTGTTTTTTTGCTATATTATTTTCAACTCACTTTGATTGATTTATGTATCTCTGTGGTTTTAAAATCGATCTATTCACCTAGGGAAGCCTATTGAAACGAGTGGTCTGTCCTAGACGTGCGCTATGAGAACGCACACGCTGGCATGCCCCTTACACCCCGGTCACGTCAGGTGCAACTTGGCCTGCGACTTGTAAAACTGTAGGCCAAGTCGCACCCTATTGTCCGCTATTAGAGCGGTCGTACGGGTGCGGTTCCGGCTTTGTCGGAGCCGCGCCGACTTCTAAAGTAGTGCACGCAGCAGAGCTTTTGGTGCGATTTGCATAGGCATTGGTGTCAGCAGGTCACCCAATTTTGAAATTGGTTTTGATGTGAGCGGGGGCTCAGGGTGTAAGAGAGCGCTTATGGCATTTGCTGCCTTTTTGTTTTCCCGAATGAAGGGGCTCGGGGGAGGGGCGCACTTTGGCATCCTCACCTTGAGTGCCGGGGGAGCTTTCCCAGAGCTGGCCGTATAGAAAGGCATTGGGAAAGAAAGGGGAGCCAAGAGAAGGAGTGAGAGAATGGAGCGCCCCCATAGACTAACGGGGCAGTGGGATGCCCATAGGCGTGCTGCTCTTCTTCAGAGAAGGTTGGTGGGAGAAGCCGCTAGGGCACGTGCAGCTTTCAGTTGCGCTCTAACCGTAAGCCGCAGCTTGTAATTTTTATTTTTTAAAATAGTTGATGCTAAGAGTAAAAAAAAAAAAAAAGAAAGAAAGAAAGCAAGAAATCCAAAGCATTGAATTGAAGGAAGGTTGTTTGAGGAAAAAATTTGGGACCGCTTCATGGGTTAGCATGTCAACCTTACGCAGGGGCTTGCTAATTTTCTCTGTATCGTTCCACGATTGTAATCCTGCCCACCCGCCGATGCGGGGGGGCAAAGCAATGGGAGAGCCCGAGGGGTATATAAGCCGTCAAAGAGGTCAGAAGATCAGCTTATGGAGAGCGTTGAATGTCGGTGTTCTGCGCTATTTCTGCCAAACTATGTTTATGAATTCTAAGAATGCTTTTTGTATAATCATAATCAATGTGATCAATAATGTCTGTCAGTTGAAAAGTTGATTTTACTGAAGAAAATGAGGAGCACACAGGCTATTGTTAAGCAGGACACCGCATGCAAGTGAGCAGCTCTGCCAGGAGGCATTGTGGGAAGGCAGGCAGGCCACGCCCACCATGCCTTGCTGGGCCCATAAAGCAGAGGTGGTTGGATCCAAACCATCCTCTGCTAGGCGGCTATTTTGGATTTGGATTTCCTGGTAATTATTAAAGAGCCATTTTAGTCCATTGGTTTTGTTTTTTTGCTATATTATTTTCAACTCACTTTGATTGATTGATGTATCTCTGTGGTTTTAAAAATGGTGCCTGCGCCATCTATCCACCTAGGGAAGCCTATTGAAACGAGTGGTCTGTCCTAGAGGTGCGCTACGAGAACGCACACGCTGGCATGCCCCTTACACCCCGGTCACGTCAGGTGCAACTTGGCCTGCGACTTGCAAAACTGTAGGCCAAGTCGCACCCTATTGTCCGCTATTACAGCGGTCCTATGGGTGCGGTTCCGGCTTTGTCGGAGCCGCGCCGACCTCTAAAGTAGTGCACGCAGCAGAGCTTTTGGTGCGGTTTGCATAGGCATTGGTGTCAGCAGGTCGCCCGATTTTGAAATGGTTTTGGGTGTGAGCGGGGGCTCAGGGTGTAAGCGAGCGCTTATGGCATTTGTTCCCTGGTTCCCTTTTTGTTTTCCCGAATGAAGGAGCTCGGGGGAGGGGCGCACTTTTGGCATCCTCACCTTGAGTGCCAGGGGACCTTTCCCAGAGCTGGCCCAGAGGTCGTTGGATGGAAACCATCCTCCGCTAGGCGGCTCTTTTTGATTTTCTCGTATCGATGAACCATTTCCATGCCGGGCACTTTTACCCCCTTCCTGCCCAGGCCATTTTTCAGGTTTCAGCGCTCTCACAATTTCAATGACAATTCGCTCGGTCATACAACATTGTACCCAAACAAACATTTCATCGTTTTCTTCACACAACTAGAGCTTTCTTTTGGTGGTATTTAATCACCGCTGGGGTTTTTATTTTTGGCTAAATTAACCAAAAAAGACCGAAAATTTAAAAACAAAACACGGTTTTCTTTGTTTCTGTTATAAAAGTTCGCAAATCCGTAATGGTTCTTCATAAATTTAGGCCGAGATGTATTCTGCTACATGTCTTTGGTGAAAATAACCCAAATTAGGATGTATTTTTTAGTTTGTAGGAAAGTGATAGAGTTCACAAACTCTGGTATAGGTCTGAATATTGATCAATCCTGAAGTAGTGACAGCCAATCTAATTTCTTGAGGCCCAAGAATGTCAGAACAGTACAGATATTCCCCAAATGACCCCTTTTTGTAAAGTAGACAGTACGACGGATTTCATAAGAGGCATGGCGAGTTTTTTGAAGTTGTATTTTTTTTGTCCGAATTTTTCAGAAAATGAAAAAAATGATTGTCACAATTATTTTTTTTTACATACTGTCACCAGTGCAGTACAGCGTCATCCTATCACTGGCATAGCGGTGATCAGGGACACTGACTGGTGACAGTATGGAAAAAAAAAAAAAATCATTTTTTTTACTTTTTTTTTATTATTGTTCATTTTTTATTACATTTTTTTTCTTTTTCTTCAAGATTTTCTTTTCATATTTCCCTATGACCAAAGTAGTACAATGTTACCACAGTAACATTGTACTACTTTGGGGAAGTGATCAGTTTTTTTTTTTTTCTTTTCTTACACAATTTGCTTATAGCAAAGACTTCCTTTGCTATAAGCAAGCATTTACCTGAATGACATCGATTCATTCAGGGGTTTGTTTTTTTTTTGTTTTTTTTTTTTGTGCTCAGCTGTGATCTGGCCACGGCTCATCACATGACATGTGCATGTGATCGCTGTGACGATTCACAGCTAGACACTAGTAGACAATGGATGGCATGCATGAAGCCATCCATGGTGTACAACTGTCATGTGACCTGCTGTGATTGGTCACAGCAGGTCACATGGTACCAGCAACGGGGCCGGTACTCAGATCTGTCATCGGCCGTGTCCGAGGTACATTGGTTTTGTTTTTTTGCTATATTATTTTCAACTCACTTTGATTGATTTATGTATCTCTGTGGTTTTAAAATCGATCTATTCACCTAGGGAAGCCTATTGAAACGAGTGGTCTGTCCTAGACGTGCGCTATGAGAACGCACACGCTGGCATGCCCCTTACACCCCGGTCACGTCAGGTGCAACTTGGCCTGCGACTTGTAAAACTGTAGGCCAAGTCGCACCCTATTGTCCGCTATTAGAGCGGTCGTACGGGTGCGGTTCCGGCTTTGTCGGAGCCGCGCCGACTTCTAAAGTAGTGCACGCAGCAGAGCTTTTGGTGCGATTTGCATAGGCATTGGTGTCAGCAGGTCACCCAATTTTGAAATTGGTTTTGATGTGAGCGGGGGCTCAGGGTGTAAGAGAGCGCTTATGGCATTTGCTGCCTTTTTGTTTTCCCGAATGAAGGGGCTCGGGGGAGGGGCGCACTTTGGCATCCTCACCTTGAGTGCCGGGGGAGCTTTCCCAGAGCTGGCCGTATAGAAAGGCATTGGGAAAGAAAGGGGAGCCAAGAGAAGGAGTGAGAGAATGGAGCGCCCCCATAGACTAACGGGGCAGTGGGATGCCCATAGGCGTGCTGCTCTTCTTCAGAGAAGGTTGGTGGGAGAAGCCGCTAGGGCACGTGCAGCTTTCAGTTGCGCTCTAACCGTAAGCCGCAGCTTGTAATTTTTATTTTTTAAAATAGTTGATGCTAAGAGTAAAAAAAAAAAAAAAGAAAGAAAGAAAGCAAGAAATCCAAAGCATTGAATTGAAGGAAGGTTGTTTGAGGAAAAAATTTGGGACCGCTTCATGGGTTAGCATGTCAACCTTACGCAGGGGCTTGCTAATTTTCTCTGTATCGTTCCACGATTGTAATCCTGCCCACCCGCCGATGCGGGGGGGCAAAGCAATGGGAGAGCCCGAGGGGTATATAAGCCGTCAAAGAGGTCAGAAGATCAGCTTATGGAGAGCGTTGAATGTCGGTGTTCTGCGCTATTTCTGCCAAACTATGTTTATGAATTCTAAGAATGCTTTTTGTATAATCATAATCAATGTGATCAATAATGTCTGTCAGTTGAAAAGTTGATTTTACTGAAGAAAATGAGGAGCACACAGGCTATTGTTAAGCAGGACACCGCATGCAAGTGAGCAGCTCTGCCAGGAGGCATTGTGGGAAGGCAGGCAGGCCACGCCCACCATGCCTTGCTGGGCCCATAAAGCAGAGGTGGTTGGATCCAAACCATCCTCTGCTAGGCGGCTATTTTGGATTTGGATTTCCTGGTAATTATTAAAGAGCCATTTTAGTCCATTGGTTTTGTTTTTTTGCTATATTATTTTCAACTCACTTTGATTGATTGATGTATCTCTGTGGTTTTAAAAATGGTGCCTGCGCCATCTATCCACCTAGGGAAGCCTATTGAAACGAGTGGTCTGTCCTAGACGTGCGCTATGAGAACGCACACGCTGGCATGCCCCTTACACCCCGGTCACGTCAGGTGCAACTTGGCCTGCGACTTGTAAAACTGTAGGCCAAGTCGCACCCTATTGTCCGCTATTACAGCGGTCCTATGGGTGCGGTTCCGGCTTTGTCGGAGCCGCGCCGACCTCTAAAGTAGTGCACGCAGCAGAGCTTTTGGTGCGGTTTGCATAGGCATTGGTGTCAGCAGGTCGCCCGATTTTGAAATGGTTTTGGGTGTGAGCGGGGGCTCAGGGTGTAAGCGAGCGCTTATGGCATTTGTTCCCTGGTTCCCTTTTTGTTTT
Source organism: Staurois parvus (assembly GCF_062004578.1). Taxonomy (NCBI): domain Eukaryota; kingdom Metazoa; phylum Chordata; class Amphibia; order Anura; family Ranidae; genus Staurois; species Staurois parvus. Next base: position 89,070 of record NW_028321167.1, read on the forward strand.
CCCGAATGAAGGAGCTCGGGGGAGGGGCGCACTTTTGGCATCCTCACCTTGAGTGCCAGGGGACCTTTCCCAGAGCTGGCCCAGAGGTCGTTGGATGGAAACCATCCTCCGCTAGGCGGCTCTTTTTGATTTTCTCGTATCGATGAACCATTTCCATGCCGGGCACTTTTACCCCCTTCCTGCCCAGGCCATTTTTCAGGTTTCAGCGCTCTCACAATTTCAATGACAATTCGCTCGGTCATACAACATTGTACCCAAACAAACATTTCATCGTTTTCTTCACACAACTAGAGCTTTCTTTTGGTGGTATTTAATCACCGCTGGGGTTTTTATTTTTGGCTAAATTAACCAAAAAAGACCGAAAATTTAAAAACAAAACACGGTTTTCTTTGTTTCTGTTATAAAAGTTCGCAAATCCGTAATGGTTCTTCATAAATTTAGGCCGAGATGTATTCTGCTACATGTCTTTGGTGAAAATAACCCAAATTAGGATGTATTTTTTAGTTTGTAGGAAAGTGATAGAGTTCACAAACTCTGGTATAGGTCTGAATATTGATCAATCCTGAAGTAGTGACAGCCAATCTAATTTCTTGAGGCCCAAGAATGTCAGAACAGTACAGATATTCCCCAAATGACCCCTTTTTGTAAAGTAGACAGTACGACGGATTTCATAAGAGGCATGGCGAGTTTTTTGAAGTTGTATTTTTTTTGTCCGAATTTTTCAGAAAATGAAAAAAATGATTGTCACAATTATTTTTTTTTACATACTGTCACCAGTGCAGTACAGCGTCATCCTATCACTGGCATAGCGGTGATCAGGGACACTGACTGGTGACAGTATGGAAAAAAAAAAAAAAATCATTTTTTTTACTTTTTTTTTATTATTGTTCATTTTTTATTACATTTTTTTTCTTTTTCTTCAAGATTTTCTTTTCATATTTCCCTATGACCAAAGTAGTACAATGTTACCACAGTAACATTGTACTACTTTGGGGAAGTGATCAGTTTTTTTTTTTTTCTTTTCTTACACAATTTGCTTATAGCAAAGACTTCCTTTGCTATAAGCAAGCATTTACCTGAATGACATCGATTCATTCAGGGGTTTGTTTTTTTTTTGTTTTTTTTTTTTGTGCTCAGCTGTGATCTGGCCACGGCTCATCACATGACATGTGCATGTGATCGCTGTGACGATTCACAGCTAGACACTAGTAGACAATGGATGGCATGCATGAAGCCATCCATGGTGTACAACTGTCATGTGACCTGCTGTGATTGGTCACAGCAGGTCACATGGTACCAGCAACGGGGCCGGTACTCAGATCTGTCATCGGCCGTGTCCGAGGTACATTGGTTTTGTTTTTTTGCTATATTATTTTCAACTCACTTTGATTGATTTATGTATCTCTGTGGTTTTAAAATCGATCTATTCACCTAGGGAAGCCTATTGAAACGAGTGGTCTGTCCTAGACGTGCGCTATGAGAACGCACACGCTGGCATGCCCCTTACACCCCGGTCACGTCAGGTGCAACTTGGCCTGCGACTTGTAAAACTGTAGGCCAAGTCGCACCCTATTGTCCGCTATTAGAGCGGTCGTACGGGTGCGGTTCCGGCTTTGTCGGAGCCGCGCCGACTTCTAAAGTAGTGCACGCAGCAGAGCTTTTGGTGCGATTTGCATAGGCATTGGTGTCAGCAGGTCACCCAATTTTGAAATTGGTTTTGATGTGAGCGGGGGCTCAGGGTGTAAGAGAGCGCTTATGGCATTTGCTGCCTTTTTGTTTTCCCGAATGAAGGGGCTCGGGGGAGGGGCGCACTTTGGCATCCTCACCTTGAGTGCCGGGGGAGCTTTCCCAGAGCTGGCCGTATAGAAAGGCATTGGGAAAGAAAGGGGAGCCAAGAGAAGGAGTGAGAGAATGGAGCGCCCCCATAGACTAACGGGGCAGTGGGATGCCCATAGGCGTGCTGCTCTTCTTCAGAGAAGGTTGGTGGGAGAAGCCGCTAGGGCACGTGCAGCTTTCAGTTGCGCTCTAACCGTAAGCCGCAGCTTGTAATTTTTATTTTTTAAAATAGTTGATGCTAAGAGTAAAAAAAAAAAAAAAGAAAGAAAGAAAGCAAGAAATCCAAAGCATTGAATTGAAGGAAGGTTGTTTGAGGAAAAAATTTGGGACCGCTTCATGGGTTAGCATGTCAACCTTACGCAGGGGCTTGCTAATTTTCTCTGTATCGTTCCACGATTGTAATCCTGCCCACCCGCCGATGCGGGGGGGCAAAGCAATGGGAGAGCCCGAGGGGTATATAAGCCGTCAAAGAGGTCAGAAGATCAGCTTATGGAGAGCGTTGAATGTCGGTGTTCTGCGCTATTTCTGCCAAACTATGTTTATGAATTCTAAGAATGCTTTTTGTATAATCATAATCAATGTGATCAATAATGTCTGTCAGTTGAAAAGTTGATTTTACTGAAGAAAATGAGGAGCACACAGGCTATTGTTAAGCAGGACACCGCATGCAAGTGAGCAGCTCTGCCAGGAGGCATTGTGGGAAGGCAGGCAGGCCACGCCCACCATGCCTTGCTGGGCCCATAAAGCAGAGGTGGTTGGATCCAAACCATCCTCTGCTAGGCGGCTATTTTGGATTTGGATTTCCTGGTAATTATTAAAGAGCCATTTTAGTCCATTGGTTTTGTTTTTTTGCTATATTATTTTCAACTCACTTTGATTGATTGATGTATCTCTGTGGTTTTAAAAATGGTGCCTGCGCCATCTATCCACCTAGGGAAGCCTATTGAAACGAGTGGTCTGTCCTAGAGGTGCGCTACGAGAACGCACACGCTGGCATGCCCCTTACACCCCGGTCACGTCAGGTGCAACTTGGCCTGCGACTTGCAAAACTGTAGGCCAAGTCGCACCCTATTGTCCGCTATTACAGCGGTCCTATGGGTGCGGTTCCGGCTTTGTCGGAGCCGCGCCGACCTCTAAAGTAGTGCACGCAGCAGAGCTTTTGGTGCGGTTTGCATAGGCATTGGTGTCAGCAGGTCGCCCGATTTTGAAATGGTTTTGGGTGTGAGCGGGGGCTCAGGGTGTAAGCGAGCGCTTATGGCATTTGTTCCCTGGTTCCCTTTTTGTTTTCCCGAATGAAGGAGCTCGGGGGAGGGGCGCACTTTTGGCATCCTCACCTTGAGTGCCAGGGGACCTTTCCCAGAGCTGGCCCAGAGGTCGTTGGATGGAAACCATCCTCCGCTAGGCGGCTCTTTTTGATTTTCTCGTATCGATGAACCATTTCCATGCCGGGCACTTTTACCCCCTTCCTGCCCAGGCCATTTTTCAGGTTTCAGCGCTCTCACAATTTCAATGACAATTCGCTCGGTCATACAACATTGTACCCAAACAAACATTTCATCGTTTTCTTCACACAACTAGAGCTTTCTTTTGGTGGTATTTAATCACCGCTGGGGTTTTTATTTTTGGCTAAATTAACCAAAAAAGACCGAAAATTTAAAAACAAAACACGGTTTTCTTTGTTTCTGTTATAAAAGTTCGCAAATCCGTAATGGTTCTTCATAAATTTAGGCCGAGATGTATTCTGCTACATGTCTTTGGTGAAAATAACCCAAATTAGGATGTATTTTTTAGTTTGTAGGAAAGTGATAGAGTTCACAAACTCTGGTATAGGTCTGAATATTGATCAATCCTGAAGTAGTGACAGCCAATCTAATTTCTTGAGGCCCAAGAATGTCAGAACAGTACAGATATTCCCCAAATGACCCCTTTTTGTAAAGTAGACAGTACGACGGATTTCATAAGAGGCATGGCGAGTTTTTTGAAGTTGTATTTTTTTTGTCCGAATTTTTCAGAAAATGAAAAAAATGATTGTCACAATTATTTTTTTTTACATACTGTCACCAGTGCAGTACAGCGTCATCCTATCACTGGCATAGCGGTGATCAGGGACACTGACTGGTGACAGTATGGGGAAAAAAAAAAAAAAAAATCATTTTTTTTACTTTTTTTTTATTATTGTTCATTTTTTATTACATTTTTTTTCTTTTTCTTCAAGATTTTCTTTTCATATTTCCCTATGACCAAAGTAGTACAATGTTACCACAGTAACATTGTACTACTTTGGGGAAGTGATCAGTTTTTTTTTTTTTCTTTTCTTACACAATTTGCTTATAGCAAAGACTTCCTTTGCTATAAGCAAGCATTTACCTGAATGACATCGATTCATTCAGGGGTTTGTTTTTTTTTTGTTTTTTTTTTTTTTGTGCTCAGCTGTGATCTGGCCACGGCTCATCACATGACATGTGCATGTGATCGCTGTGACGATTCACAGCTAGACACTAGTAGACAATGGATGGCATGCATGAAGCCATCCATGGTGTACAACTGTCATGTGACCTGCTGTGATTGGTCACAGCAGGTCACATGGTACCAGCAACGGGGCCGGTACTCAGATCTGTCATCGGCCGTGTCCGAGGTACATTGGTTTTGTTTTTTTGCTATATTATTTTCAACTCACTTTGATTGATTTATGTATCTCTGTGGTTTTAAAATCGATCTATCCACCTAGGGAAGCCTATTGAAACGAGTGGTCTGTCCTAGACGTGCGCTATGAGAACGCACACGCTGGCATGCCCCTTACACCCCGGTCACGTCAGGTGCAACTTGGCCTGCGACTTGTAAAACTGTAGGCCAAGTCGCACCCTATTGTCCGCTATTACAGCGGTCCTATGGGTGCGGTTCCGGCTTTGTCGGAGCCGCGCCGACCTCTAAAGTAGTGCACGCAGCAGAGCTTTTGGTGCGGTTTGCATAGGCATTGGTGTCAGCAGGTCGCCCGATTTTGAAATGGTTTTGGGTGTGAGCGGGGGCTCAGGGTGTAAGCGAGCGCTTATGGCATTTGTTCCCTGGTTCCCTTTTTGTTTTCCCGAATGAAGGAGCTCGGGGGAGGGGCGCACTTTTGGCATCCTCACCTTGAGTGCCAGGGGACCTTTCCCAGAGCTGGCCCAGAGGTCGTTGGATGGAAACCATCCTCCGCTAGGCGGCTCTTTTTGATTTTCTCGTATCGATGAACCATTTCCATGCCGGGCACTTTTACCCCCTTCCTGCCCAGGCCATTTTTCAGGTTTCAGCGCTCTCACAATTTCAATGACAATTCGCTCGGTCATACAACATTGTACCCAAACAAACATTTCATCGTTTTCTTCACACAACTAGAGCTTTCTTTTGGTGGTATTTAATCACCGCTGGGGTTTTTATTTTTGGCTAAATTAACCAAAAAAGACCGAAAATTTAAAAACAAAACACGGTTTTCTTTGTTTCTGTTATAAAAGTTCGCAAATCCGTAATGGTTCTTCATAAATTTAGGCCGAGATGTATTCTGCTACATGTCTTTGGTGAAAATAACCCAAATTAGGATGTATTTTTTAGTTTGTAGGAAAGTGATAGAGTTCACAAACTCTGGTATAGGTCTGAATATTGATCAATCCTGAAGTAGTGACAGCCAATCTAATTTCTTGAGGCCCAAGAATGTCAGAACAGTACAGATATTCCCCAAATGACCCCTTTTTGTAAAGTAGACAGTACGACGGATTTCATAAGAGGCATGGCGAGTTTTTTGAAGTTGTATTTTTTTTGTCCGAATTTTTCAGAAAATGAAAAAAATGATTGTCACAATTATTTTTTTTTTACATACTGTCACCAGTGCAGTACAGCGTCATCCTATCACTGGCATAGCGGTGATCAGGGACACTGACTGGTGACAGTATGGAAAAAAAAAAAAAAATCATTTTTTTTACTTTTTTTTTATTATTGTTCATTTTTTATTACATTTTTTTTCTTTTTCTTCAAGATTTTCTTTTCATATTTCCCTATGACCAAAGTAGTACAATGTTACCACAGTAACATTGTACTACTTTGGGGAAGTGATCAGTTTTTTTTTTTTTCTTTTCTTACACAATTTGCTTATAGCAAAGACTTCCTTTGCTATAAGCAAGCATTTACCTGAATGACATCGATTCATTCAGGGGTTTGTTTTTTTTTTGTTTTTTTTTTTTGTGCTCAGCTGTGATCTGGCCACGGCTCATCACATGACATGTGCATGTGATCGCTGTGACGATTCACAGCTAGACACTAGTAGACAATGGATGGCATGCATGAAGCCATCCATGGTGTACAACTGTCATGTGACCTGCTGTGATTGGTCACAGCAGGTCACATGGTACCAGCAACGGGGCCGGTACTCAGATCTGTCATCGGCCGTGTCCGAGGTACATTGGTTTTGTTTTTTTGCTATATTATTTTCAACTCACTTTGATTGATTTATGTATCTCTGTGGTTTTAAAATCGATCTATTCACCTAGGGAAGCCTATTGAAACGAGTGGTCTGTCCTAGACGTGCGCTATGAGAACGCACACGCTGGCATGCCCCTTACACCCCGGTCACGTCAGGTGCAACTTGGCCTGCGACTTGTAAAACTGTAGGCCAAGTCGCACCCTATTGTCCGCTATTACAGCGGTCCTATGGGTGCGGTTCCGGCTTTGTCGGAGCCGCGCCGACCTCTAAAGTAGTGCACGCAGCAGAGCTTTTGGTGCGGTTTGCATAGGCATTGGTGTCAGCAGGTCGCCCGATTTTGAAATGGTTTTGGGTGTGAGCGGGGGCTCAGGGTGTAAGCGAGCGCTTATGGCATTTGTTCCCTGGTTCCCTTTTTGTTTTCCCGAATGAAGGAGCTCGGGGGAGGGGCGCACTTTTGGCATCCTCACCTTGAGTGCCAGGGGACCTTTCCCAGAGCTGGCCCAGAGGTCGTTGGATGGAAACCATCCTCCGCTAGGCGGCTCTTTTTGATTTTCTCGTATCGATGAACCATTTCCATGCCGGGCACTTTTACCCCCTTCCTGCCCAGGCCATTTTTCAGGTTTCAGCGCTCTCACAATTTCAATGACAATTCGCTCGGTCATACAACATTGTACCCAAACAAACATTTCATCGTTTTCTTCACACAACTAGAGCTTTCTTTTGGTGGTATTTAATCACCGCTGGGGTTTTTATTTTTGGCTAAATTAACCAAAAAAGACCGAAAATTTAAAAACAAAACACGGTTTTCTTTGTTTCTGTTATAAAAGTTCGCAAATCCGTAATGGTTCTTCATAAATTTAGGCCGAGATGTATTCTGCTACATGTCTTTGGTGAAAATAACCCAAATTAGGATGTATTTTTTAGTTTGTAGGAAAGTGATAGAGTTCACAAACTCTGGTATAGGTCTGAATATTGATCAATCCTGAAGTAGTGACAGCCAATCTAATTTCTTGAGGCCCAAGAATGTCAGAACAGTACAGATATTCCCCAAATGACCCCTTTTTGTAAAGTAGACAGTACGACGGATTTCATAAGAGGCATGGCGAGTTTTTTGAAGTTGTATTTTTTTTGTCCGAATTTTTCAGAAAATGAAAAAAATGATTGTCACAATTATTTTTTTTTACATACTGTCACCAGTGCAGTACAGCGTCATCCTATCACTGGCATAGCGGTGATCAGGGACACTGACTGGTGACAGTATGGAAAAAAAAAAAAAAATCATTTTTTTTACTTTTTTTTTATTATTGTTCATTTTTTATTACATTTTTTTTCTTTTTCTTCAAGATTTTCTTTTCATATTTCCCTATGACCAAAGTAGTACAATGTTACCACAGTAACATTGTACTACTTTGGGGAAGTGATCAGTTTTTTTTTTTTTCTTTTCTTACACAATTTGCTTATAGCAAAGACTTCCTTTGCTATAAGCAAGCATTTACCTGAATGACATCGATTCATTCAGGGGTTTGTTTTTTTTTTGTTTTTTTTTTTTTGTGCTCAGCTGTGATCTGGCCACGGCTCATCACATGACATGTGCATGTGATCGCTGTGACGATTCACAGCTAGACACTAGTAGACAATGGATGGCATGCATGAAGCCATCCATGGTGTACAACTGTCATGTGACCTGCTGTGATTGGTCACAGCAGGTCACATGGTACCAGCAACGGGGCCGGTACTCAGATCTGTCATCGGCCGTGTCCGAGGTACATTGGTTTTGTTTTTTTGCTATATTATTTTCAACTCACTTTGATTGATTTATGTATCTCTGTGGTTTTAAAATCGATCTATTCACCTAGGGAAGCCTATTGAAACGAGTGGTCTGTCCTAGACGTGCGCTATGAGAACGCACACGCTGGCATGCCCCTTACACCCCGGTCACGTCAGGTGCAACTTGGCCTGCGACTTGTAAAACTGTAGGCCAAGTCGCACCCTATTGTCCGCTATTAGAGCGGTCGTACGGGTGCGGTTCCGGCTTTGTCGGAGCCGCGCCGACTTCTAAAGTAGTGCACGCAGCAGAGCTTTTGGTGCGATTTGCATAGGCATTGGTGTCAGCAGGTCACCCAATTTTGAAATTGGTTTTGATGTGAGCGGGGGCTCAGGGTGTAAGAGAGCGCTTATGGCATTTGCTGCCTTTTTGTTTTCCCGAATGAAGGGGCTCGGGGGAGGGGCGCACTTTGGCATCCTCACCTTGAGTGCCGGGGGAGCTTTCCCAGAGCTGGCCGTATAGAAAGGCATTGGGAAAGAAAGGGGAGCCAAGAGAAGGAGTGAGAGAATGGAGCGCCCCCATAGACTAACGGGGCAGTGGGATGCCCATAGGCGTGCTGCTCTTCTTCAGAGAAGGTTGGTGGGAGAAGCCGCTAGGGCACGTGCAGCTTTCAGTTGCGCTCTAACCGTAAGCCGCAGCTTGTAATTTTTATTTTTTAAAATAGTTGATGCTAAGAGTAAAAAAAAAAAAAAAGAAAGAAAGAAAGCAAGAAATCCAAAGCATTGAATTGAAGGAAGGTTGTTTGAGGAAAAAATTTGGGACCGCTTCATGGGTTAGCATGTCAACCTTACGCAGGGGCTTGCTAATTTTCTCTGTATCGTTCCACGATTGTAATCCTGCCCACCCGCCGATGCGGGGGGGCAAAGCAATGGGAGAGCCCGAGGGGTATATAAGCCGTCAAAGAGGTCAGAAGATCAGCTTATGGAGAGCGTTGAATGTCGGTGTTCTGCGCTATTTCTGCCAAACTATGTTTATGAATTCTAAGAATGCTTTTTGTATAATCATAATCAATGTGATCAATAATGTCTGTCAGTTGAAAAGTTGATTTTACTGAAGAAAATGAGGAGCACACAGGCTATTGTTAAGCAGGACACCGCATGCAAGTGAGCAGCTCTGCCAGGAGGCATTGTGGGAAGGCAGGCAGGCCACGCCCACCATGCCTTGCTGGGCCCATAAAGCAGAGGTGGTTGGATCCAAACCATCCTCTGCTAGGCGGCTATTTTGGATTTGGATTTCCTGGTAATTATTAAAGAGCCATTTTAGTCCATTGGTTTTGTTTTTTTGCTATATTATTTTCAACTCACTTTGATTGATTGATGTATCTCTGTGGTTTTAAAAATGGTGCCTGCGCCATCTATCCACCTAGGGAAGCCTATTGAAACGAGTGGTCTGTCCTAGAGGTGCGCTACGAGAACGCACACGCTGGCATGCCCCTTACACCCCGGTCACGTCAGGTGCAACTTGGCCTGCGACTTGCAAAACTGTAGGCCAAGTCGCACCCTATTGTCCGCTATTACAGCGGTCCTATGGGTGCGGTTCCGGCTTTGTCGGAGCCGCGCCGACCTCTAAAGTAGTGCGCAGCAGAGCTTTTGGTGCGGTTTGCATAGGCATTGGTGTCAGCAGGTCGCCCGATTTTGAAATGGTTTTGGGTGTGAGCGGGGGCTCAGGGTGTAAGCGAGCGCTTATGGCATTTGTTCCCTGGTTCCCTTTTTGTTTTCCCGAATGAAGGAGCTCGGGGGAGGGGCGCACTTTTGGCATCCTCACCTTGAGTGCCAGGGGACCTTTCCCAGAGCTGGCCCAGAGGTCGTTGGATGGAAACCATCCTCCGCTAGGCGGCTCTTTTTGATTTTCTCGTATCGATGAACCATTTCCATGCCGGGCACTTTTACCCCCTTCCTGCCCAGGCCATTTTTCAGGTTTCAGCGCTCTCACAATTTCAATGACAATTCGCTCGGTCATACAACATTGTACCCAAACAAACATTTCATCGTTTTCTTCACACAACTAGAGCTTTCTTTTGGTGGTATTTAATCACCGCTGGGGTTTTTATTTTTGGCTAAATTAACCAAAAAAGACCGAAAATTTAAAAACAAAACACGGTTTTCTTTGTTTCTGTTATAAAAGTTCGCAAATCCGTAATGGTTCTTCATAAATTTAGGCCGAGATGTATTCTGCTACATGTCTTTGGTGAAAATAACCCAAATTAGGATGTATTTTTTAGTTTGTAGGAAAGTGATAGAGTTCACAAACTCTGGTATAGGTCTGAATATTGATCAATCCTGAAGTAGTGACAGCCAATCTAATTTCTTGAGGCCCAAGAATGTCAGAACAGTACAGATATTCCCCAAATGACCCCTTTTTGTAAAGTAGACAGTACGACGGATTTCATAAGAGGCATGGCGAGTTTTTTGAAGTTGTATTTTTTTTGTCCGAATTTTTCAGAAAATGAAAAAAATGATTGTCACAATTATTTTTTTTTACATACTGTCACCAGTGCAGTACAGCGTCATCCTATCACTGGCATAGCGGTGATCAGGGACACTGACTGGTGACAGTATGGGGAAAAAAAAAAAAAAAAAATCATTTTTTTTACTTTTTTTTTATTATTGTTCATTTTTTATTACATTTTTTTTCTTTTTCTTCAAGATTTTCTTTTCATATTTCCCTATGACCAAAGTAGTACAATGTTACCACAGTAACATTGTACTACTTTGGGGAAGTGATCAGTTTTTTTTTTTTTCTTTTCTTACACAATTTGCTTATAGCAAAGACTTCCTTTGCTATAAGCAAGCATTTACCTGAATGACATCGATTCATTCAGGGGTTTGTTTTTTTTTTGTTTTTTTTTTTTGTGCTCAGCTGTGATCTGGCCACGGCTCATCACATGACATGTGCATGTGATCGCTGTGACGATTCACAGCTAGACACTAGTAGACAATGGATGGCATGCATGAAGCCATCCATGGTGTACAACTGTCATGTGACCTGCTGTGATTGGTCACAGCAGGTCACATGGTACCAGCAACGGGGCCGGTACTCAGATCTGTCATCGGCCGTGTCCGAGGTACATTGGTTTTGTTTTTTTGCTATATTATTTTCAACTCACTTTGATTGATTTATGTATCTCTGTGGTTTTAAAATCGATCTATTCACCTAGGGAAGCCTATTGAAACGAGTGGTCTGTCCTAGACGTGCGCTATGAGAACGCACACGCTGGCATGCCCCTTACACCCCGGTCACGTCAGGTGCAACTTGGCCTGCGACTTGTAAAACTGTAGGCCAAGTCGCACCCTATTGTCCGCTATTAGAGCGGTCGTACGGGTGCGGTTCCGGCTTTGTCGGAGCCGCGCCGACTTCTAAAGTAGTGCACGCAGCAGAGCTTTTGGTGCGATTTGCATAGGCATTGGTGTCAGCAGGTCACCCAATTTTGAAATTGGTTTTGATGTGAGCGGGGGCTCAGGGTGTAAGAGAGCGCTTATGGCATTTGCTGCCTTTTTGTTTTCCCGAATGAAGGGGCTCGGGGGAGGGGCGCACTTTGGCATCCTCACCTTGAGTGCCGGGGGAGCTTTCCCAGAGCTGGCCGTATAGAAAGGCATTGGGAAAGAAAGGGGAGCCAAGAGAAGGAGTGAGAGAATGGAGCGCCCCCATAGACTAACGGGGCAGTGGGATGCCCATAGGCGTGCTGCTCTTCTTCAGAGAAGGTTGGTGGGAGAAGCCGCTAGGGCACGTGCAGCTTTCAGTTGCGCTCTAACCGTAAGCCGCAGCTTGTAATTTTTATTTTTTAAAATAGTTGATGCTAAGAGTAAAAAAAAAAAAAAAGAAAGAAAGAAAGCAAGAAATCCAAAGCATTGAATTGAAGGAAGGTTGTTTGAGGAAAAAATTTGGGACCGCTTCATGGGTTAGCATGTCAACCTTACGCAGGGGCTTGCTAATTTTCTCTGTATCGTTCCACGATTGTAATCCTGCCCACCCGCCGATGCGGGGGGGCAAAGCAATGGGAGAGCCCGAGGGGTATATAAGCCGTCAAAGAGGTCAGAAGATCAGCTTATGGAGAGCGTTGAATGTCGGTGTTCTGCGCTATTTCTGCCAAACTATGTTTATGAATTCTAAGAATGCTTTTTGTATAATCATAATCAATGTGATCAATAATGTCTGTCAGTTGAAAAGTTGATTTTACTGAAGAAAATGAGGAGCACACAGGCTATTGTTAAGCAGGACACCGCATGCAAGTGAGCAGCTCTGCCAGGAGGCATTGTGGGAAGGCAGGCAGGCCACGCCCACCATGCCTTGCTGGGCCCATAAAGCAGAGGTGGTTGGATCCAAACCATCCTCTGCTAGGCGGCTATTTTGGATTTGGATTTCCTGGTAATTATTAAAGAGCCATTTTAGTCCATTGGTTTTGTTTTTTTGCTATATTATTTTCAACTCACTTTGATTGATTGATGTATCTCTGTGGTTTTAAAAATGGTGCCTGCGCCATCTATCCACCTAGGGAAGCCTATTGAAACGAGTGGTCTGTCCTAGAGGTGCGCTACGAGAACGCACACGCTGGCATGCCCCTTACACCCCGGTCACGTCAGGTGCAACTTGGCCTGCGACTTGCAAAACTGTAGGCCAAGTCGCACCCTATTGTCCGCTATTACAGCGGTCCTATGGGTGCGGTTCCGGCTTTGTCGGAGCCGCGCCGACCTCTAAAGTAGTGCACGCAGCAGAGCTTTTGGTGCGGTTTGCATAGGCATTGGTGTCAGCAGGTCGCCCGATTTTGAAATGGTTTTGGGTGTGAGCGGGGGCTCAGGGTGTAAGCGAGCGCTTATGGCATTTGTTCCCTGGTTCCCTTTTTGTTTTCCCGAATGAAGGAGCTCGGGGGAGGGGCGCACTTTTGGCATCCTCACCTTGAGTGCCAGGGGACCTTTCCCAGAGCTGGCCCAGAGGTCGTTGGATGGAAACCATCCTCCGCTAGGCGGCTCTTTTTGATTTTCTCGTATCGATGAACCATTTCCATGCCGGGCACTTTTACCCCCTTCCTGCCCAGGCCATTTTTCAGGTTTCAGCGCTCTCACAATTTCAATGACAATTCGCTCGGTCATACAACATTGTACCCAAACAAACATTTCATCGTTTTCTTCACACAACTAGAGCTTTCTTTTGGTGGTATTTAATCACCGCTGGGGTTTTTATTTTTGGCTAAATTAACCAAAAAAGACCGAAAATTTAAAAACAAAACACGGTTTTCTTTGTTTCTGTTATAAAAGTTCGCAAATCCGTAATGGTTCTTCATAAATTTAGGCCGAGATGTATTCTGCTACATGTCTTTGGTGAAAATAACCCAAATTAGGATGTATTTTTTAGTTTGTAGGAAAGTGATAGAGTTCACAAACTCTGGTATAGGTCTGAATATTGATCAATCCTGAAGTAGTGACAGCCAATCTAATTTCTTGAGGCCCAAGAATGTCAGAACAGTACAGATATTCCCCAAATGACCCCTTTTTGTAAAGTAGACAGTACGACGGATTTCATAAGAGGCATGGCGAGTTTTTTGAAGTTGTATTTTTTTTGTCCGAATTTTTCAGAAAATGAAAAAAATGATTGTCACAATTATTTTTTTTTACATACTGTCACCAGTGCAGTACAGCGTCATCCTATCACTGGCATAGCGGTGATCAGGGACACTGACTGGTGACAGTATGGGGAAAAAAAAAAAAAAAAATCATTTTTTTTACTTTTTTTTTATTATTGTTCATTTTTTATTACATTTTTTTTCTTTTTCTTCAAGATTTTCTTTTCATATTTCCCTATGACCAAAGTAGTACAATGTTACCACAGTAACATTGTACTACTTTGGGGAAGTGATCAGTTTTTTTTTTTTCTTTTCTTACACAATTTGCTTATAGCAAAGACTTCCTTTGCTATAAGCAAGCATTTACCTGAATGACATCGATTCATTCAGGGGTTTGTTTTTTTTTTTTTTTTTTTTTTTTTGTGCTCAGCTGTGATCTGGCCACGGCTCATCACATGACATGTGCATGTGATCGCTGTGACGATTCACAGCTAGACACTAGTAGACAATGGATGGCATGCATGAAGCCATCCATGGTGTACAACTGTCATGTGACCTGCTGTGATTGGTCACAGCAGGTCACATGGTACCAGCAACGGGGCCGGTACTCAGATCTGTCATCGGCCGTGTCCGAGGTACATTGGTTTTGTTTTTTTGCTATATTATTTTCAACTCACTTTGATTGATTTATGTATCTCTGTGGTTTTAAAATCGATCTATCCACCTAGGGAAGCCTATTGAAACGAGTGGTCTGTCCTAGACGTGCGCTATGAGAACGCACACGCTGGCATGCCCCTTACACCCCGGTCACGTCAGGTGCAACTTGGCCTGCGACTTGTAAAACTGTAGGCCAAGTCGCACCCTATTGTCCGCTATTACAGCGGTCCTATGGGTGCGGTTCCGGCTTTGTCGGAGCCGCGCCGACCTCTAAAGTAGTGCACGCAGCAGAGCTTTTGGTGCGGTTTGCATAGGCATTGGTGTCAGCAGGTCGCCCGATTTTGAAATGGTTTTGGGTGTGAGCGGGGGCTCAGGGTGTAAGCGAGCGCTTATGGCATTTGTTCCCTGGTTCCCTTTTTGTTTTCCCGAATGAAGGAGCTCGGGGGAGGGGCGCACTTTTGGCATCCTCACCTTGAGTGCCAGGGGACCTTTCCCAGAGCTGGCCCAGAGGTCGTTGGATGGAAACCATCCTCCGCTAGGCGGCTCTTTTTGATTTTCTCGTATCGATGAACCATTTCCATGCCGGGCACTTTTACCCCCTTCCTGCCCAGGCCATTTTTCAGGTTTCAGCGCTCTCACAATTTCAATGACAATTCGCTCGGTCATACAACATTGTACCCAAACAAACATTTCATCGTTTTCTTCACACAACTAGAGCTTTCTTTTGGTGGTATTTAATCACCGCTGGGGTTTTTATTTTTGGCTAAATTAACCAAAAAAGACCGAAAATTTAAAAACAAAACACGGTTTTCTTTGTTTCTGTTATAAAAGTTCGCAAATCCGTAATGGTTCTTCATAAATTTAGGCCGAGATGTATTCTGCTACATGTCTTTGGTGAAAATAACCCAAATTAGGATGTATTTTTTAGTTTGTAGGAAAGTGATAGAGTTCACAAACTCTGGTATAGGTCTGAATATTGATCAATCCTGAAGTAGTGACAGCCAATCTAATTTCTTGAGGCCCAAGAATGTCAGAACAGTACAGATATTCCCCAAATGACCCCTTTTTGTAAAGTAGACAGTACGACGGATTTCATAAGAGGCATGGCGAGTTTTTTGAAGTTGTATTTTTTTTGTCCGAATTTTTCAGAAAATGAAAAAAATGATTGTCACAATTATTTTTTTTTTACATACTGTCACCAGTGCAGTACAGCGTCATCCTATCACTGGCATAGCGGTGATCAGGGACACTGACTGGTGACAGTATGGAAAAAAAAAAAAAAATCATTTTTTTTACTTTTTTTTTATTATTGTTCATTTTTTATTACATTTTTTTTCTTTTTCTTCAAGATTTTCTTTTCATATTTCCCTATGACCAAAGTAGTACAATGTTACCACAGTAACATTGTACTACTTTGGGGAAGTGATCAGTTTTTTTTTTTTTCTTTTCTTACACAATTTGCTTATAGCAAAGACTTCCTTTGCTATAAGCAAGCATTTACCTGAATGACATCGATTCATTCAGGGGTTTGTTTTTTTTTTGTTTTTTTTTTTTGTGCTCAGCTGTGATCTGGCCACGGCTCATCACATGACATGTGCATGTGATCGCTGTGACGATTCACAGCTAGACACTAGTAGACAATGGATGGCATGCATGAAGCCATCCATGGTGTACAACTGTCATGTGACCTGCTGTGATTGGTCACAGCAGGTCACATGGTACCAGCAACGGGGCCGGTACTCAGATCTGTCATCGGCCGTGTCCGAGGTACATTGGTTTTGTTTTTTTGCTATATTATTTTCAACTCACTTTGATTGATTTATGTATCTCTGTGGTTTTAAAATCGATCTATTCACCTAGGGAAGCCTATTGAAACGAGTGGTCTGTCCTAGACGTGCGCTATGAGAACGCACACGCTGGCATGCCCCTTACACCCCGGTCACGTCAGGTGCAACTTGGCCTGCGACTTGTAAAACTGTAGGCCAAGTCGCACCCTATTGTCCGCTATTAGAGCGGTCGTACGGGTGCGGTTCCGGCTTTGTCGGAGCCGCGCCGACTTCTAAAGTAGTGCACGCAGCAGAGCTTTTGGTGCGATTTGCATAGGCATTGGTGTCAGCAGGTCACCCAATTTTGAAATTGGTTTTGATGTGAGCGGGGGCTCAGGGTGTAAGAGAGCGCTTATGGCATTTGCTGCCTTTTTGTTTTCCCGAATGAAGGGGCTCGGGGGAGGGGCGCACTTTGGCATCCTCACCTTGAGTGCCGGGGGAGCTTTCCCAGAGCTGGCCGTATAGAAAGGCATTGGGAAAGAAAGGGGAGCCAAGAGAAGGAGTGAGAGAATGGAGCGCCCCCATAGACTAACGGGGCAGTGGGATGCCCATAGGCGTGCTGCTCTTCTTCAGAGAAGGTTGGTGGGAGAAGCCGCTAGGGCACGTGCAGCTTTCAGTTGCGCTCTAACCGTAAGCCGCAGCTTGTAATTTTTATTTTTTAAAATAGTTGATGCTAAGAGTAAAAAAAAAAAAAAAGAAAGAAAGAAAGCAAGAAATCCAAAGCATTGAATTGAAGGAAGGTTGTTTGAGGAAAAAATTTGGGACCGCTTCATGGGTTAGCATGTCAACCTTACGCAGGGGCTTGCTAATTTTCTCTGTATCGTTCCACGATTGTAATCCTGCCCACCCGCCGATGCGGGGGGGCAAAGCAATGGGAGAGCCCGAGGGGTATATAAGCCGTCAAAGAGGTCAGAAGATCAGCTTATGGAGAGCGTTGAATGTCGGTGTTCTGCGCTATTTCTGCCAAACTATGTTTATGAATTCTAAGAATGCTTTTTGTATAATCATAATCAATGTGATCAATAATGTCTGTCAGTTGAAAAGTTGATTTTACTGAAGAAAATGAGGAGCACACAGGCTATTGTTAAGCAGGACACCGCATGCAAGTGAGCAGCTCTGCCAGGAGGCATTGTGGGAAGGCAGGCAGGCCACGCCCACCATGCCTTGCTGGGCCCATAAAGCAGAGGTGGTTGGATCCAAACCATCCTCTGCTAGGCGGCTATTTTGGATTTGGATTTCCTGGTAATTATTAAAGAGCCATTTTAGTCCATTGGTTTTGTTTTTTTGCTATATTATTTTCAACTCACTTTGATTGATTGATGTATCTCTGTGGTTTTAAAAATGGTGCCTGCGCCATCTATCCACCTAGGGAAGCCTATTGAAACGAGTGGTCTGTCCTAGAGGTGCGCTACGAGAACGCACACGCTGGCATGCCCCTTACACCCCGGTCACGTCAGGTGCAACTTGGCCTGCGACTTGCAAAACTGTAGGCCAAGTCGCACCCTATTGTCCGCTATTACAGCGGTCCTATGGGTGCGGTTCCGGCTTTGTCGGAGCCGCGCCGACCTCTAAAGTAGTGCACGCAGCAGAGCTTTTGGTGCGGTTTGCATAGGCATTGGTGTCAGCAGGTCGCCCGATTTTGAAATGGTTTTGGGTGTGAGCGGGGGCTCAGGGTGTAAGCGAGCGCTTATGGCATTTGTTCCCTGGTTCCCTTTTTGTTTTCCCGAATGAAGGAGCTCGGGGGAGGGGCGCACTTTTGGCATCCTCACCTTGAGTGCCAGGGGACCTTTCCCAGAGCTGGCCCAGAGGTCGTTGGATGGAAACCATCCTCCGCTAGGCGGCTCTTTTTGATTTTCTCGTATCGATGAACCATTTCCATGCCGGGCACTTTTACCCCCTTCCTGCCCAGGCCATTTTTCAGGTTTCAGCGCTCTCACAATTTCAATGACAATTCGCTCGGTCATACAACATTGTACCCAAACAAACATTTCATCGTTTTCTTCACACAACTAGAGCTTTCTTTTGGTGGTATTTAATCACCGCTGGGGTTTTTATTTTTGGCTAAATTAACCAAAAAAGACCGAAAATTTAAAAACAAAACACGGTTTTCTTTGTTTCTGTTATAAAAGTTCGCAAATCCGTAATGGTTCTTCATAAATTTAGGCCGAGATGTATTCTGCTACATGTCTTTGGTGAAAATAACCCAAATTAGGATGTATTTTTTAGTTTGTAGGAAAGTGATAGAGTTCACAAACTCTGGTATAGGTCTGAATATTGATCAATCCTGAAGTAGTGACAGCCAATCTAATTTCTTGAGGCCCAAGAATGTCAGAACAGTACAGATATTCCCCAAATGACCCCTTTTTGTAAAGTAGACAGTACGACGGATTTCATAAGAGGCATGGCGAGTTTTTTGAAGTTGTATTTTTTTTGTCCGAATTTTTCAGAAAATGAAAAAAATGATTGTCACAATTATTTTTTTTTACATACTGTCACCAGTGCAGTACAGCGTCATCCTATCACTGGCATAGCGGTGATCAGGGACACTGACTGGTGACAGTATGGGGAAAAAAAAAAAAAAAAATCATTTTTTTTACTTTTTTTTTATTATTGTTCATTTTTTATTACATTTTTTTTCTTTTTCTTCAAGATTTTCTTTTCATATTTCCCTATGACCAAAGTAGTACAATGTTACCACAGTAACATTGTACTACTTTGGGGAAGTGATCAGTTTTTTTTTTTTTCTTTTCTTACACAATTTGCTTATAGCAAAGACTTCCTTTGCTATAAGCAAGCATTTACCTGAATGACATCGATTCATTCAGGGGTTTGTTTTTTTTTTGTTTTTTTTTTTTTTGTGCTCAGCTGTGATCTGGCCACGGCTCATCACATGACATGTGCATGTGATCGCTGTGACGATTCACAGCTAGACACTAGTAGACAATGGATGGCATGCATGAAGCCATCCATGGTGTACAACTGTCATGTGACCTGCTGTGATTGGTCACAGCAGGTCACATGGTACCAGCAACGGGGCCGGTACTCAGATCTGTCATCGGCCGTGTCCGAGGTACATTGGTTTTGTTTTTTTGCTATATTATTTTCAACTCACTTTGATTGATTTATGTATCTCTGTGGTTTTAAAATCGATCTATCCACCTAGGGAAGCCTATTGAAACGAGTGGTCTGTCCTAGACGTGCGCTATGAGAACGCACACGCTGGCATGCCCCTTACACCCCGGTCACGTCAGGTGCAACTTGGCCTGCGACTTGTAAAACTGTAGGCCAAGTCGCACCCTATTGTCCGCTATTACAGCGGTCCTATGGGTGCGGTTCCGGCTTTGTCGGAGCCGCGCCGACCTCTAAAGTAGTGCACGCAGCAGAGCTTTTGGTGCGGTTTGCATAGGCATTGGTGTCAGCAGGTCGCCCGATTTTGAAATGGTTTTGGGTGTGAGCGGGGGCTCAGGGTGTAAGCGAGCGCTTATGGCATTTGTTCCCTGGTTCCCTTTTTGTTTTCCCGAATGAAGGAGCTCGGGGGAGGGGCGCACTTTTGGCATCCTCACCTTGAGTGCCAGGGGACCTTTCCCAGAGCTGGCCCAGAGGTCGTTGGATGGAAACCATCCTCCGCTAGGCGGCTCTTTTTGATTTTCTCGTATCGATGAACCATTTCCATGCCGGGCACTTTTACCCCCTTCCTGCCCAGGCCATTTTTCAGGTTTCAGCGCTCTCACAATTTCAATGACAATTCGCTCGGTCATACAACATTGTACCCAAACAAACATTTCATCGTTTTCTTCACACAACTAGAGCTTTCTTTTGGTGGTATTTAATCACCGCTGGGGTTTTTATTTTTGGCTAAATTAACCAAAAAAGACCGAAAATTTAAAAACAAAACACGGTTTTCTTTGTTTCTGTTATAAAAGTTCGCAAATCCGTAATGGTTCTTCATAAATTTAGGCCGAGATGTATTCTGCTACATGTCTTTGGTGAAAATAACCCAAATTAGGATGTATTTTTTAGTTTGTAGGAAAGTGATAGAGTTCACAAACTCTGGTATAGGTCTGAATATTGATCAATCCTGAAGTAGTGACAGCCAATCTAATTTCTTGAGGCCCAAGAATGTCAGAACAGTACAGATATTCCCCAAATGACCCCTTTTTGTAAAGTAGACAGTACGACGGATTTCATAAGAGGCATGGCGAGTTTTTTGAAGTTGTATTTTTTTTGTCCGAATTTTTCAGAAAATGAAAAAAATGATTGTCACAATTATTTTTTTTTTACATACTGTCACCAGTGCAGTACAGCGTCATCCTATCACTGGCATAGCGGTGATCAGGGACACTGACTGGTGACAGTATGGAAAAAAAAAAAAAAATCATTTTTTTTACTTTTTTTTTATTATTGTTCATTTTTTATTACATTTTTTTTCTTTTTCTTCAAGATTTTCTTTTCATATTTCCCTATGACCAAAGTAGTACAATGTTACCACAGTAACATTGTACTACTTTGGGGAAGTGATCAGTTTTTTTTTTTTTCTTTTCTTACACAATTTGCTTATAGCAAAGACTTCCTTTGCTATAAGCAAGCATTTACCTGAATGACATCGATTCATTCAGGGGTTTGTTTTTTTTTTGTTTTTTTTTTTTGTGCTCAGCTGTGATCTGGCCACGGCTCATCACATGACATGTGCATGTGATCGCTGTGACGATTCACAGCTAGACACTAGTAGACAATGGATGGCATGCATGAAGCCATCCATGGTGTACAACTGTCATGTGACCTGCTGTGATTGGTCACAGCAGGTCACATGGTACCAGCAACGGGGCCGGTACTCAGATCTGTCATCGGCCGTGTCCGAGGTACATTGGTTTTGTTTTTTTGCTATATTATTTTCAACTCACTTTGATTGATTTATGTATCTCTGTGGTTTTAAAATCGATCTATTCACCTAGGGAAGCCTATTGAAACGAGTGGTCTGTCCTAGACGTGCGCTATGAGAACGCACACGCTGGCATGCCCCTTACACCCCGGTCACGTCAGGTGCAACTTGGCCTGCGACTTGTAAAACTGTAGGCCAAGTCGCACCCTATTGTCCGCTATTACAGCGGTCCTATGGGTGCGGTTCCGGCTTTGTCGGAGCCGCGCCGACCTCTAAAGTAGTGCACGCAGCAGAGCTTTTGGTGCGGTTTGCATAGGCATTGGTGTCAGCAGGTCGCCCGATTTTGAAATGGTTTTGGGTGTGAGCGGGGGCTCAGGGTGTAAGCGAGCGCTTATGGCATTTGTTCCCTGGTTCCCTTTTTGTTTTCCCGAATGAAGGAGCTCGGGGGAGGGGCGCACTTTTGGCATCCTCACCTTGAGTGCCAGGGGACCTTTCCCAGAGCTGGCCCAGAGGTCGTTGGATGGAAACCATCCTCCGCTAGGCGGCTCTTTTTGATTTTCTCGTATCGATGAACCATTTCCATGCCGGGCACTTTTACCCCCTTCCTGCCCAGGCCATTTTTCAGGTTTCAGCGCTCTCACAATTTCAATGACAATTCGCTCGGTCATACAACATTGTACCCAAACAAACATTTCATCGTTTTCTTCACACAACTAGAGCTTTCTTTTGGTGGTATTTAATCACCGCTGGGGTTTTTATTTTTGGCTAAATTAACCAAAAAAGACCGAAAATTTAAAAACAAAACACGGTTTTCTTTGTTTCTGTTATAAAAGTTCGCAAATCCGTAATGGTTCTTCATAAATTTAGGCCGAGATGTATTCTGCTACATGTCTTTGGTGAAAATAACCCAAATTAGGATGTATTTTTTAGTTTGTAGGAAAGTGATAGAGTTCACAAACTCTGGTATAGGTCTGAATATTGATCAATCCTGAAGTAGTGACAGCCAATCTAATTTCTTGAGGCCCAAGAATGTCAGAACAGTACAGATATTCCCCAAATGACCCCTTTTTGTAAAGTAGACAGTACGACGGATTTCATAAGAGGCATGGCGAGTTTTTTGAAGTTGTATTTTTTTTGTCCGAATTTTTCAGAAAATGAAAAAAATGATTGTCACAATTATTTTTTTTTACATACTGTCACCAGTGCAGTACAGCGTCATCCTATCACTGGCATAGCGGTGATCAGGGACACTGACTGGTGACAGTATGGAAAAAAAAAAAAAAATCATTTTTTTTACTTTTTTTTTATTATTGTTCATTTTTTATTACATTTTTTTTCTTTTTCTTCAAGATTTTCTTTTCATATTTCCCTATGACCAAAGTAGTACAATGTTACCACAGTAACATTGTACTACTTTGGGGAAGTGATCAGTTTTTTTTTTTTTCTTTTCTTACACAATTTGCTTATAGCAAAGACTTCCTTTGCTATAAGCAAGCATTTACCTGAATGACATCGATTCATTCAGGGGTTTGTTTTTTTTTTGTTTTTTTTTTTTGTGCTCAGCTGTGATCTGGCCACGGCTCATCACATGACATGTGCATGTGATCGCTGTGACGATTCACAGCTAGACACTAGTAGACAATGGATGGCATGCATGAAGCCATCCATGGTGTACAACTGTCATGTGACCTGCTGTGATTGGTCACAGCAGGTCACATGGTACCAGCAACGGGGCCGGTACTCAGATCTGTCATCGGCCGTGTCCGAGGTACATTGGTTTTGTTTTTTTGCTATATTATTTTCAACTCACTTTGATTGATTTATGTATCTCTGTGGTTTTAAAATCGATCTATTCACCTAGGGAAGCCTATTGAAACGAGTGGTCTGTCCTAGACGTGCGCTATGAGAACGCACACGCTGGCATGCCCCTTACACCCCGGTCACGTCAGGTGCAACTTGGCCTGCGACTTGTAAAACTGTAGGCCAAGTCGCACCCTATTGTCCGCTATTAGAGCGGTCGTACGGGTGCGGTTCCGGCTTTGTCGGAGCCGCGCCGACTTCTAAAGTAGTGCACGCAGCAGAGCTTTTGGTGCGATTTGCATAGGCATTGGTGTCAGCAGGTCACCCAATTTTGAAATTGGTTTTGATGTGAGCGGGGGCTCAGGGTGTAAGAGAGCGCTTATGGCATTTGCTGCCTTTTTGTTTTCCCGAATGAAGGGGCTCGGGGGAGGGGCGCACTTTGGCATCCTCACCTTGAGTGCCGGGGGAGCTTTCCCAGAGCTGGCCGTATAGAAAGGCATTGGGAAAGAAAGGGGAGCCAAGAGAAGGAGTGAGAGAATGGAGCGCCCCCATAGACTAACGGGGCAGTGGGATGCCCATAGGCGTGCTGCTCTTCTTCAGAGAAGGTTGGTGGGAGAAGCCGCTAGGGCACGTGCAGCTTTCAGTTGCGCTCTAACCGTAAGCCGCAGCTTGTAATTTTTATTTTTTAAAATAGTTGATGCTAAGAGTAAAAAAAAAAAAAAAGAAAGAAAGAAAGCAAGAAATCCAAAGCATTGAATTGAAGGAAGGTTGTTTGAGGAAAAAATTTGGGACCGCTTCATGGGTTAGCATGTCAACCTTACGCAGGGGCTTGCTAATTTTCTCTGTATCGTTCCACGATTGTAATCCTGCCCACCCGCCGATGCGGGGGGGCAAAGCAATGGGAGAGCCCGAGGGGTATATAAGCCGTCAAAGAGGTCAGAAGATCAGCTTATGGAGAGCGTTGAATGTCGGTGTTCTGCGCTATTTCTGCCAAACTATGTTTATGAATTCTAAGAATGCTTTTTGTATAATCATAATCAATGTGATCAATAATGTCTGTCAGTTGAAAAGTTGATTTTACTGAAGAAAATGAGGAGCACACAGGCTATTGTTAAGCAGGACACCGCATGCAAGTGAGCAGCTCTGCCAGGAGGCATTGTGGGAAGGCAGGCAGGCCACGCCCACCATGCCTTGCTGGGCCCATAAAGCAGAGGTGGTTGGATCCAAACCATCCTCTGCTAGGCGGCTATTTTGGATTTGGATTTCCTGGTAATTATTAAAGAGCCATTTTAGTCCATTGGTTTTGTTTTTTTGCTATATTATTTTCAACTCACTTTGATTGATTGATGTATCTCTGTGGTTTTAAAAATGGTGCCTGCGCCATCTATCCACCTAGGGAAGCCTATTGAAACGAGTGGTCTGTCCTAGAGGTGCGCTACGAGAACGCACACGCTGGCATGCCCCTTACACCCCGGTCACGTCAGGTGCAACTTGGCCTGCGACTTGCAAAACTGTAGGCCAAGTCGCACCCTATTGTCCGCTATTACAGCGGTCCTATGGGTGCGGTTCCGGCTTTGTCGGAGCCGCGCCGACCTCTAAAGTAGTGCACGCAGCAGAGCTTTTGGTGCGGTTTGCATAGGCATTGGTGTCAGCAGGTCGCCCGATTTTGAAATGGTTTTGGGTGTGAGCGGGGGCTCAGGGTGTAAGCGAGCGCTTATGGCATTTGTTCCCTGGTTCCCTTTTTGTTTTCCCGAATGAAGGAGCTCGGGGGAGGGGCGCACTTTTGGCATCCTCACCTTGAGTGCCAGGGGACCTTTCCCAGAGCTGGCCCAGAGGTCGTTGGATGGAAACCATCCTCCGCTAGGCGGCTCTTTTTGATTTTCTCGTATCGATGAACCATTTCCATGCCGGGCACTTTTACCCCCTTCCTGCCCAGGCCATTTTTCAGGTTTCAGCGCTCTCACAATTTCAATGACAATTCGCTCGGTCATACAACATTGTACCCAAACAAACATTTCATCGTTTTCTTCACACAACTAGAGCTTTCTTTTGGTGGTATTTAATCACCGCTGGGGTTTTTATTTTTGGCTAAATTAACCAAAAAAGACCGAAAATTTAAAAACAAAACACGGTTTTCTTTGTTTCTGTTATAAAAGTTCGCAAATCCGTAATGGTTCTTCATAAATTTAGGCCGAGATGTATTCTGCTACATGTCTTTGGTGAAAATAACCCAAATTAGGATGTATTTTTTAGTTTGTAGGAAAGTGATAGAGTTCACAAACTCTGGTATAGGTCTGAATATTGATCAATCCTGAAGTAGTGACAGCCAATCTAATTTCTTGAGGCCCAAGAATGTCAGAACAGTACAGATATTCCCCAAATGACCCCTTTTTGTAAAGTAGACAGTACGACGGATTTCATAAGAGGCATGGCGAGTTTTTTGAAGTTGTATTTTTTTTGTCCGAATTTTTCAGAAAATGAAAAAAATGATTGTCACAATTATTTTTTTTTACATACTGTCACCAGTGCAGTACAGCGTCATCCTATCACTGGCATAGCGGTGATCAGGGACACTGACTGGTGACAGTATGGGGAAAAAAAAAAAAAAAAATCATTTTTTTTACTTTTTTTTTATTATTGTTCATTTTTTATTACATTTTTTTTCTTTTTCTTCAAGATTTTCTTTTCATATTTCCCTATGACCAAAGTAGTACAATGTTACCACAGTAACATTGTACTACTTTGGGGAAGTGATCAGTTTTTTTTTTTTTCTTTTCTTACACAATTTGCTTATAGCAAAGACTTCCTTTGCTATAAGCAAGCATTTACCTGAATGACATCGATTCATTCAGGGGTTTGTTTTTTTTTTGTTTTTTTTTTTTGTGCTCAGCTGTGATCTGGCCACGGCTCATCACATGACATGTGCATGTGATCGCTGTGACGATTCACAGCTAGACACTAGTAGACAATGGATGGCATGCATGAAGCCATCCATGGTGTACAACTGTCATGTGACCTGCTGTGATTGGTCACAGCAGGTCACATGGTACCAGCAACGGGGCCGGTACTCAGATCTGTCATCGGCCGTGTCCGAGGTACATTGGTTTTGTTTTTTTGCTATATTATTTTCAACTCACTTTGATTGATTTATGTATCTCTGTGGTTTTAAAATCGATCTATTCACCTAGGGAAGCCTATTGAAACGAGTGGTCTGTCCTAGACGTGCGCTATGAGAACGCACACGCTGGCATGCCCCTTACACCCCGGTCACGTCAGGTGCAACTTGGCCTGCGACTTGTAAAACTGTAGGCCAAGTCGCACCCTATTGTCCGCTATTAGAGCGGTCGTACGGGTGCGGTTCCGGCTTTGTCGGAGCCGCGCCGACTTCTAAAGTAGTGCACGCAGCAGAGCTTTTGGTGCGATTTGCATAGGCATTGGTGTCAGCAGGTCACCCAATTTTGAAATTGGTTTTGATGTGAGCGGGGGCTCAGGGTGTAAGAGAGCGCTTATGGCATTTGCTGCCTTTTTGTTTTCCCGAATGAAGGGGCTCGGGGGAGGGGCGCACTTTGGCATCCTCACCTTGAGTGCCGGGGGAGCTTTCCCAGAGCTGGCCGTATAGAAAGGCATTGGGAAAGAAAGGGGAGCCAAGAGAAGGAGTGAGAGAATGGAGCGCCCCCATAGACTAACGGGGCAGTGGGATGCCCATAGGCGTGCTGCTCTTCTTCAGAGAAGGTTGGTGGGAGAAGCCGCTAGGGCACGTGCAGCTTTCAGTTGCGCTCTAACCGTAAGCCGCAGCTTGTAATTTTTATTTTTTAAAATAGTTGATGCTAAGAGTAAAAAAAAAAAAAAAGAAAGAAAGAAAGCAAGAAATCCAAAGCATTGAATTGAAGGAAGGTTGTTTGAGGAAAAAATTTGGGACCGCTTCATGGGTTAGCATGTCAACCTTACGCAGGGGCTTGCTAATTTTCTCTGTATCGTTCCACGATTGTAATCCTGCCCACCCGCCGATGCGGGGGGGCAAAGCAATGGGAGAGCCCGAGGGGTATATAAGCCGTCAAAGAGGTCAGAAGATCAGCTTATGGAGAGCGTTGAATGTCGGTGTTCTGCGCTATTTCTGCCAAACTATGTTTATGAATTCTAAGAATGCTTTTTGTATAATCATAATCAATGTGATCAATAATGTCTGTCAGTTGAAAAGTTGATTTTACTGAAGAAAATGAGGAGCACACAGGCTATTGTTAAGCAGGACACCGCATGCAAGTGAGCAGCTCTGCCAGGAGGCATTGTGGGAAGGCAGGCAGGCCACGCCCACCATGCCTTGCTGGGCCCATAAAGCAGAGGTGGTTGGATCCAAACCATCCTCTGCTAGGCGGCTATTTTGGATTTGGATTTCCTGGTAATTATTAAAGAGCCATTTTAGTCCATTGGTTTTGTTTTTTTGCTATATTATTTTCAACTCACTTTGATTGATTGATGTATCTCTGTGGTTTTAAAAATGGTGCCTGCGCCATCTATCCACCTAGGGAAGCCTATTGAAACGAGTGGTCTGTCCTAGAGGTGCGCTACGAGAACGCACACGCTGGCATGCCCCTTACACCCCGGTCACGTCAGGTGCAACTTGGCCTGCGACTTGCAAAACTGTAGGCCAAGTCGCACCCTATTGTCCGCTATTACAGCGGTCCTATGGGTGCGGTTCCGGCTTTGTCGGAGCCGCGCCGACCTCTAAAGTAGTGCACGCAGCAGAGCTTTTGGTGCGGTTTGCATAGGCATTGGTGTCAGCAGGTCGCCCGATTTTGAAATGGTTTTGGGTGTGAGCGGGGGCTCAGGGTGTAAGCGAGCGCTTATGGCATTTGTTCCCTGGTTCCCTTTTTGTTTTCCCGAATGAAGGAGCTCGGGGGAGGGGCGCACTTTTGGCATCCTCACCTTGAGTGCCAGGGGACCTTTCCCAGAGCTGGCCCAGAGGTCGTTGGATGGAAACCATCCTCCGCTAGGCGGCTCTTTTTGATTTTCTCGTATCGATGAACCATTTCCATGCCGGGCACTTTTACCCCCTTCCTGCCCAGGCCATTTTTCAGGTTTCAGCGCTCTCACAATTTCAATGACAATTCGCTCGGTCATACAACATTGTACCCAAACAAACATTTCATCGTTTTCTTCACACAACTAGAGCTTTCTTTTGGTGGTATTTAATCACCGCTGGGGTTTTTATTTTTGGCTAAATTAACCAAAAAAGACCGAAAATTTAAAAACAAAACACGGTTTTCTTTGTTTCTGTTATAAAAGTTCGCAAATCCGTAATGGTTCTTCATAAATTTAGGCCGAGATGTATTCTGCTACATGTCTTTGGTGAAAATAACCCAAATTAGGATGTATTTTTTAGTTTGTAGGAAAGTGATAGAGTTCACAAACTCTGGTATAGGTCTGAATATTGATCAATCCTGAAGTAGTGACAGCCAATCTAATTTCTTGAGGCCCAAGAATGTCAGAACAGTACAGATATTCCCCA